>NC_041388.1:380500698-380524785 GCF_002162155.2 Triticum dicoccoides
AAACTAAATATGCCGTGCCATGTCGGCACTCGTGCCCAGCCACTCGCCCAGACATGTCCCTAGGCAGGCCACGTATCGGCATGACCCGATTATAAACATGTCGGGCACGCGGGCTATCAGGCTAGCACGCTAGGACCAGCCCATTTTGCCACCTTTGATTCATATCTCTGACTCCCACTTTAGCTCTCACTTTTTCCAGTGCGATAGTGTCCATGTCGGTCACTAGTACATGACTAACCAACCAAGTAAGGCAGATGTCTCAAACATACCAAAGAAATGTCTACAACATTCATGGACTTTACCAAACTTAAACCTCAAAGTACGTAGTTTCCCAACAACTTGACTATAAAGACCAACTCCGAACATGGATAACAACACGAGTCCCAAAAAAACTCCAAATTTGGAAAGTTCCACTAGTTTGGGTTTGTTAGAGAATATCATCAAATAACAGTTCTTCTCATGGCTTTTGGCTCTCCATTGCTTTCTTTAGCTGAACATGTTGTTAAAACCTTGAAGAAATTGAGTCTCATTTATGTTTCTAGGCTTAATCCTCACAGTAGCCACTGGATTGAGATGGTCCACAATCAACACATTTTTAGTGTTTTGCATGGGAAGCACACCCAATCTTTTAGTAGCATATAACCAACATATTTAGGCACAAGTTTCATCTACTAAGCCAAGCACAATCATCAGCAATATGTGTGTCCTTTTCACAAATCACACAATGCTCCAACTTGGACTCTTTAGTGGTATGTCTAGTGTCCTTTCACTTGCTGCAAGGCCGCCTACTGAAATTTCCACTTCCACTACTCTCCTGCATCATCCTAGACCGCCTGTAGATCTTCTAGAACCAAACTCTTCCTCTGGTTGCCTCCACCTGAACCAGCAGCTCCCACAACATTTTCCACACCACCATCATAAAAAAAGCATCAACCCCAACATTTTTTGCCTACATTAGGACCACTTGTAGACACATGTATCTGATCTCCCGAGTTGGAAGAACTAGGTTTAGAAGCATGGAGTGTGCTGACAGCTCTGAGAAAACTAGGAAAGAAGGGACCGAAGCCACTGTGGTTGCTGAACCAAATCATGCATTATCTTGTTCTTATTCTGACCTCCAGGGAGGGGAGGGGGGTTATTCGAGCAAGAAGCTCCTGAGATATCACCCCCTCTCTTCTGAGAGGAGCCCACCTCTAAATTTAACTTTTGCCCATTATTTCCTATACCCCAGTCTGAACCCCATCAACACTTGAACCCTGTCCACCATAGTCCTAAGAATTCTAACTTTTATTCATCTCAACACCATAGTTCTCTTAATGAAAACCATCAAAATTGTTGTACCAAGATCTATCAATACCATGAGATTGCAAATCTCTCTTAAATAACTCATCATGCACTGGTGCGCGTCGGTCCTAAACATACGATTTTTAACCCCTTTCCGCGACGGCCTGGAACCGTCGCCAAGTGAGTGTGGGCGATAGGGGGGGGGGTCCTTCCCACACGACCCAGAAACCGTCGGGGATATGCCCTCCTGGCACACACGTTCCGCAAAATGAGGTCGTGTGCGACCGCGAGCGCTCAAATACGGAAATACATACAGTGCAGCTAAAAAAAATACAATTATACGGCGAAATTGTTTCCGGTCTCAAGTACATACCACACAGTCAGTCCCCGCTAAACATTTTCATTCGTATGTACATCCCACATAGTCGCTTTAAGGAAAACGTTTCCGTTCACAGGTACATCACACACAATTTTTCCTGGTAAATCATTTCTGATAGCGTTGCCATTGCACACGATATTAATAATTTTATCATTTGCGTTATTGAATGCATCACACACGGTGCGTAGAAAGAAACTGTGTGGCAAAGGTTGTCCATCACACACACTTTTTATGTGATAAACGTTTGCGCAAGGTGGCCTAACACAAACATTTTTCAAGAGAAAGTCATGTGTGCAGTGGATATTGGTCGCACACGTAGTGGATCCTAGAAACTAAAGGAAATATGCCCTAGAGGCAATAATAAAGTTATTATTTATTTTCTTATATCATGATAAATGTTTATTATTCATGCTAGAATTGTATTAACCAGAAACTTAGTACATGTGTGAATACATAGACAAACAGAGTGTCACTAGTATGCCTCTACTTGACTAGCTCGTTAATCAAAGATGGTTAAGTTTCCTAGCCATGGACAAGAGTTGTCATTTGATGAACGGGATCACATCATTAGAGAATGATGTGATTGACTTGACCCATCTGTTAGCTTAGCACAATGATCGTTTAGTTTTTTGCTATTGCTTTCTTCATAACTTATACATGTTCCTATGACTATGAGATTATGCAACTCCCGATTACCGGAGGAACACTTTGTGTGCTACCAAACGTCACAACGTAATTGGGTGATTATAAAGGTGCTCTACAGGTGTCTCTGATGGTACTTGTTGAGTTGACATAGATCGAGATTAGGATTTGTCACTCCGATTGTCGGAGAGGTATCTCTGGGCCGTCTCGGTAATGCACATCACTATAAGCCTTGCAAGCAATGCAACTAATGAGTTAGTTGCGGGATGATGTATTACGGAACGAGTAAAGAGACTTGCCGGTAATGAGATTGAGCTAGGTATTGAGATACCGACGATCGAATCTCGGGCAAGTAACATACAGATGACAAAGGGAACAACGTATGTTGTTATGCGGTTTGACCGATAAAGATCTTCGTAGAATATGTAGGAGCCAATATGAACATCCAGGTTCCGCTATTGGTTATTGACTGGAGACGTGTCTCGGTCATGTCTACATAGTTCTCGAACCCGTAGGGTCCGCACGCTTAACGTTCGGTGATGATTGGTAATATGAGTTTATGTGTTTTGATGTACCGAAGGTAGTTCGGAGTCCCAGATGAGATCGGGGACATGACGAGGAGTCTCTAAATGATTGAGACGTAAAGATCGATATATTGGACGACTATATTCGGACATCGGAAAGATTCCGAGTGATTCGGGTATTTTTCGGAGTACCTGAGAGTTACGGGAATTCGCCGGGGAGTATATGGGCCTTATTGGGCTTTAGGGGAAAGAGAGAGGGGAGACTACCCCCCCAAGGCTTAGTCTGAATTGGACTAGGGGGAGGGGCCGCGCCCCCTCCTTCCTTCTCTTCTCTTTTCCCTTTCCTTCTCTCCTACTCCTACTACATGGAAGGGGGGAATCCTACTCCTGGTGGGAGTAGGACTCCCCAGGGCGCGCCATAGTAGAGGGATGGCTCTCCCCCTCCTCCACTCCTTTATATACGGGGAAGGGGGCACCCTAGGACACACAAGTTGATTGTTCCAAGCCGTGTGCGGTGCCCCCCTCCATCATAATCCACCTCGATCATATCATAGCGGTGCTTAGGTGAAGCCCTGTGTCGGTAGCAACATCATCACCGTCATCACGCGGTCGTGCTAACGGAACTCTCCCGTGAAGTTCTGTTGGATCGGAGTTCGTGGGATGTCATCGAGCTGAACGTGTGCTGAACTCGAAGGTGCCGTACATTCGGTACTTGGATCGATTGGATCGTGAAGACGTACGACTACATCAACCACGTTCTCATAACGCTTCTGCTTACGGTCTACGAGGGTACGTGGACGATACTCTCCTCTTTCGTTGCTATGCATCACCATGATATTGTGTGTGCGTAGGATTTTTTTCGAAATTACTATGTTCCCCAACAATGGTATCAGAGCCAGGTTTATGCGTAGATGTTATATGCACGAGTAGAACACAAAGGAGTTGTGGGCGTGGGTATATACATATTGCTTGCCGTCACTAGTTGATTCTTGATTCAACGACATTGTTGGATGAAGCGGCCCAGACCAACATTATGCGTACGCTTACGCGAGACTGGTTTTACCGACGTGCTTCGCACACACATGGCTAGGTGGGTGTCTGCTTCTCCAGCTTTAGTTGAATCGGATTCAATGAACATGGTTCTTTCTGAAGATCAAAAAGCAAGCACTATATCGCGTTGTGGTTTTTGATGCGTAGGTAAGAACGGTTCTTGCTCAGCCCGTAGCAGCCACGTAAAACTTGCAACAACAAAGTAGATGACGTCTAACTTGTTTTTGCAGGGCATGTTGTGATGTGATATGCTCAAGACGTGATGAGATATAAATTGTTGTATGAGATGATCATGTTTTGTTAAAGTTATCGGCAGCTGGCAGGAGCCTTATGGTTGTCTCTTTATTGCATAAGATGCAAGTGCCATGTAATTGCTTTACTTTATCGCTATGCGATAGCAATAATTGCAAAAGCAATAGCTGGTGAGATGACCATGTGACGACACATTGATAAAAGATCAAGATGATGGAGATCATGGTGTCATGCCGGTAACAATGGAGATCATGACAGTACATTGGAGAGATCAAAGGCACAAGATGATGATGGCCATATCATGTCACATATTTCGATTGCATGTGATGTTTATCTTTTATACAGCTTATTTTGCTTAGTTCGGCGGTAGCTTTATAAGATGATCCCTTACTATAAATTTCAAGGTACAAGTGTTCTACCTGAGTATGCATCGTTGCCAAAGTTCGTCGTGCCGAGACACCACGTGATGATCGGGTGTGATAAGCTCTACGTTCACATACAATGGGTGCAAGCCAGTTTTGCACACGGAGAAATACTCGGGTTAAACTTGACGAGCCTAGCATATGCAGATATGGCCTCGGAACACTAGAGACCGAAAGGTCGAGTGTGAATCATATAGTAGATATGATCAACATAATGATGTTCACCATTGAAAACTACTCCATCTCACGTGATGATCGGACATGGTTTAGTTGATTTGGATCACGTGATCATTTAGATGACTAGAGGGATGTCTATCTAAGTGGGAGTTCTTAAGTAATATGATTAATTGAACTTAAATTTATCATGAACTTAGTCCTGATAGTATTTGCATATCTATGTTGTAGATCAATAGCTCGCACATAGCTTCCCCGTTTATTTTTGATATGTTCCTAGAGAAAAACAAATTGAAAGATGTTAGTAGCAATGATGTGGATTGGATCCATGATTTGAGGATTATCCTCATAGCTGCACAGAAGAATTATGTCCTTGATGCACCGCTAGGTGACGGACCTATTGCAGGAGCATATGCAGACGTTATGAACGTTTGGCAAAGGTCGGTATGATGACTACTTGATAGTTTAGTGCACCATGCTTTACGGCTTAGAACCGGGACTTCAAAAATGTTTTGAACGCCACGGAGCATATAAGATGTTCCAAGAGTTGAAATTAGTATTTCAGACTCATGCCCATGTCGAAAGGTATGAGGCCTTTGACAAGTACTTTGCCTACAAAATGGAGGAGAATAGCTCAACTAGTGAGCATGTGCTCAGAATGTCTGAGTGCTACAATCACTTGAATCAAGTGGGAGTTAATCTTCCAGATAAGATAGTGATTGACAAAATTCTCTAGTCACTATCACCAAGTTACTAGAACTTCGTGATGAACTATAATATGCAAGGGATAACGGAAACGATTCCCAAGCTCTTCGTGATACGGAAATCGACGAAGGTAGAAATCAAGAAAAGCATCAAGTGTTGATGGTTGACAAGACCACTAGTTTCAAGAAAAGGGCAAAGTGAAGAAGGGAAACTTCAAGAAGAACAACAAGCAAGTTGTTGCTCAAGTGAAGAAGCCCAAGTCTAGACCTAAGCCTGAGACTAAGTGCTTCCACTGCAAAGGGACTGGTCAATGAAAGCAGAACTGCCCCAAGTATTTGGCGGATAAGAAGGATGGCAAAGTGAACAAAGGTATATTTGATATACATGTTATTGATGTGTACTTTACTAGTGTTTATAGAAACCCCTCAGTATTTGATAGTAGTTCAGTTGCTAAGATTAGTAACTCGAAACGGGAGTTGCAGAATGACTAGAGACTAGTTAAGAGTGAAGTGACGATGTGTGTTGGAAGTGGTTCCAAAATTGATATGATCATCATCGCACACTCCCTATACTTTCGGGATTAGTGTTGAACCTAAAATAAATGTTATTTGGTGTTTGCGTTAAGCATGAATATGATTGGATCATGTTTATTGCAATACAGTTATTCATTTAAGTCAAAGAATAATTGTTGTTCTATTTACATGAATAAAACCTTATATTGTCATACACTCAATATAAATGGTTTATTGAATCTCGATCGTAGTGATACACATATTCATAATATTGAAGCCAAAAGATGCAAAGTTAATAATGATGCAACTTATTTGTGGCATTGCCGTTTAGGTCATATTGGTGTAAAGCGCATGAAGAAACTCCATGTTGATGGGTTTTTGGAATCACTTGATTATGAATCACTTGATGCTTGCGAACTATGCCTCATGGGCAAGATGACTAAGACTCCATTCTCCGGAACAATGAAGCGAGCAACTGACTTATTGGAAATAATACATACTGATGTATGCGGTCCGATGAGTGTTGAGGCTCGCGGCGGGTATCGTTATTTTCTAACCTTCACAGATGATTTGAGCAGATATGGGTATATCTACTTGATGAAACATAAGTCTGAAACATTTGAAAAGTTCAAAGAATTTCAGAGTGAAGTGGAAAATCATCGTAACAAGATAATAAAGTTTCTACGGTCTAATCATGGAGGAGAATATTTGAGTTATGAGTTTGGTCTTCATTTGAAACAATGCGGAATAGTTTCGCAACTCACGCCACCTGGAACACCACAACGTAATGGTGTGTCCGAACGTCATAATTGTACTTTATTAGATATGGTGCAATCTATGATGTCTCTTATCGATTTATCATTATCATGTTGGGGTTATGCATTAGAGACAGCTGCATTCACGTTAAATAGGGCACCATCTAAATCCATTGAGATGACACCATATGAACTGTGGTTTGGCTAGAAACCTAAGCTGTCGTTTCTTAAAGTTTGGGGCTGCGATGCTGATGTGAAAAAGTTTCAACCTAATAAGCTCGAACCCAAATCGGAGAAATGTGTCTTCATAGAATACCCAAAGGAAACTGTTGGGTACACCTTCTATCACAGATCCAAAGGCAAGATCTTTGTTGCTAAAAGTGGATCCTTTCTAGAGAAGGAGTTTGTCTCGAAAGAAGTGAGTGGGAGGAATGTAGTACTTGATGAGGTAATTGTACCGTCTCCCGAATTGGAAAGTAGTTCATCACAGAAATCAGTTCTAGTGATCTCTACACCAATTAGTGAGGAAGCTAATGATGATGATCATGAAACTTCAGATCAAGTTACTATCAAACCTCGTTGGACAACCAGAGTATGGTCCGCACCAGAGTGGTACGGTAATCCTTTCTGGAAGTCATGTTACTAGACCATGACGAACCTACGAACTATGAGGAAACGATGATGAACCCAGATTCCACGAAATGGCTTGAGGCCATGAAATCTGAGATGGGATCCATGTATGAGAACAAAATATGGACTTTGATTGACTTGCCCGATGATCGATGAGTCATCTTTACCTAATAATAAAGCAAATTGGGTTTCTTTCGTCCGTCATGGCATTTTTCAGAAAAGTCCCTCTATTTCAGAGAATTCAACCCTCAGTCCTATTTTAAGTTAAAATGAATCGTTATTTTTGTATTTTACACAAAAGTCCCTGTCTTTTCTTGAAATCAACCCACCGTCTGGACTTAAGTCACACCCGAACCATTATTTTAGATTTTTTGAACCCCCCCTGATATTTTAGGTAATTCATCCGCGGATCATATTTAAGTCAAACAAATGCTTTTTAAAATCATCCATATCTTTTAAATCGTAACTTCGATTTGAACATGTTATATATGAAATTTGATTAGAAAAATATGTAGAATATGAATATGAGATTATTTTTGCCTATTAAATATTTTTAAATATTATTTTGGAATATATTTGAGTCAAACCAAATGATTTTTTAAATTATCTGTATCTTTTAAACCGTAACTTTGATTTTAACATATTACATATGAAATTTTATTAGAAAAATGTGTGGAATCTAAATATGATGTTAATTTTACTTGTTAAATATTTTTAAAATATTGTTATGGAAGCAAACTTATAATTTATAGCGCAAGATTCTTTTTTTCATACCGGCGGCGATCCGGGTTGCAAATAAACACCCCAATATAACCATATACGGAAAAGAAAACATCGATAACTACACAAGCATACCTCTGAAAAATGTCGTAGGGGAAAACAACAGATTTCTCATCGTGAGAGTGAGAGAAAGCGAGTGAGAGAGAGAGAGAGTAAGAGAGAGAGAGAGGGAGAGGGAGGAGAGAGGGAGAGAGAGAGACGCCTTAGGATTAACCATATTCAACACACCTTTTTTGTTGTTTTGTGTGAACACCGAGGCCATCGCTAGCGAGGGTGAGAAGGGGGATAAGCGGCAACACAAATATGATGCCTCACAAAAATAAAGGAGATGGTCCTATTGTGGTCTTGAGGGATGGTTATTGATTTAAGAGCGTGTGTTATGTTTTCTCTCCCGTTGCAATGCACGGGCTCTTTTGCTAGTTAAGAATAAATGGATCTTCAAGAGGAAGACAGACGCTGATAGTAGTGTTACTATCTACAAAGCTCGAATTGTCGCAAAATGTTTTTGGAAAGTTCAAGGTGTTGACCACAATGATATTTTCTCACTCGTATCGATGCTTAAAAGCCTGTCCGAATCATGTTAGCAGTTGCCGCATTTTATGAAATCTGGCAAATGGATGTCAAAACTGTATTCCTTAATGGATTTCTTAAAAGAAGAGTTGTATATGATGCAACCAGAAGGTTTTGTCGATCCTAAAGGTGCTAACAAAGTGAGCAAGCTCCAGCGATCCATCTATGGACTGGTGCAAGCATCTCGGAGTTGGAATATATGCTTTGATAAAGTGATCAAAGCATATGGTTTTATACAGACTTGTAGTGAAGCCTGTATTTACAAGAAAGTGAGTGGGAGCACTACAACATTTCTGATAAGTATATGTGAATGACATATTGTTGATCGGAAATAATGTAGAATTTTCTGGAAAGCATAAAGGAGTGTTTCAAAAGAGTTTTTCAAAGAAAGACCTCGATGAAGCTGCTTACACATTGAGCATCAAGATCTATAGAGATAGATCAAGATGCTTGATAAGTTTTTTCAATGAGTACATACCTTGACAAGATTTTGAAGTAGTTCAAAATGGAACAGTCAAAGAAGGAGTTCTTGCCTGTGTTGCAAGGTGTTAAGTTGAGTAGAGACTCAAAACCCGACCACGGCGGAAAATAGAAAGAGAATGAAAAATCATTCCCTATGCCTCAGTCATAGGTTCTATAAAGTATGCTATGCTGTTTACCAGTCCTATTGTATACCTTAGCATTTTTCTGGCAAGGGAGTACAATAGTGATCTAGGAGTAGATCACTGGACAGCGGTCAAAAGTATCCTTAGAAGACTAAGGAAATATTTCTCGGTTATGAGGTGATAAAATGTTCGTCGTAAAGAGTTATGTCGATGCAAGCTTTTTACATCGATCTAGATGACTCTAAGTCTCGATCTGGATACATATTGAAAGTGGGAGCAATTAGCTAGAGTAGCTCCGTGCAAAGCATTGTAGACATAGAAATTTGCGAAATACATACGGATCTGAATGTTGCAGACCCGTAGACTAAACTTCTCTCACAAGAAAAACATGATCACTCTTTGGGTATTAATCACATAGCGATGTGAACAAGATTATTGACTCTAGTAAACCCTTTGGGTATTAGTCACATGGAGATGTGAACTAATCACATAAAGATGTGAACTAGATTATTGACTCTAGTGCAAGTGGGAGACTGAAGGAAATATGCCCTAGAGGCAATAATAAAGTTATTATTTATTTCCTCATACCATAATAAATGTTTATTATTCAAGCTAGAATTGTATTAACCGGAAACTTAGTACATGTGTGAATAAATAGACAAACAGAGTGTCACTAGTATGCCTCTACTTGACTAGCTCATTAATCAAAGATGGTTAAGTTTCCTAGCCATGGACAAGAGTTGTCATTTGATGAACGGGATCACATCATTAGAGAATGATGTGATTGACTTGACCCATCCATTAGCTTAGCACGATGATCGTTTAGTTTGTTGCTATTGCTTTCTTCATAACTTATACATGTTCCTATGACTATGAGATTATGCAACTCCCGATTACCGGAGGAACACTTTGTGTGATACCAAACATCACAATGTAACTGGGTGATTATAAAGGTGCTCTACAGGTGTCTCCAATGGTACTTGTTGAGTTTGCATAGATCGAGATTAGGATTTGTCACTCCGACAGTCGGAGATGTATCTCTGGGCCCTCTCGGTAATGCACATCACTATAAGCCTTGAAAGCAATGCAACTAATGAGTTAGTTGTGGGATGATGTATTACAGAACGAGTAAAGAGACTTGCCGGTAATGAGATTGAGCTAGGTATTGAGATACCGATGATCGAATCTCAAGCAAGTAACATACCAATGGCAAAGGGAACAAAGTATGTTGTTATGCGGTTTGACCAATAAAGATCTTCATAGAATATGTAGGAGCCAATATGAACATCCAGGTTCCGCTATTGGTTATTGATCGGAGACGTGTCTCGGTCATGTCTACATAGTTCTCGAACCCATAGGGTCCGCACGCTTAACGTTCGGTGACGATCGGTAATATGTGTTTATGTGTTTTGATGTACCGAAGGTAGTTCAAAGTCCCAGATGAGATCGGGAACATGACGAGGAGTCTCAAAATGATCGAGACATAAAGATTGATATATTGTACGACTATATTCGGACATCAGAAAGGTTCCGAGTGATTCGGGTATTTTTCGGAGTACCGGAGAGTTACGGGAATTCGCCGGGGAGTATATGGGCCTTATTGGGCTTTAGGGGAAAGAGAGAGGGGAGGCTGTGCGCCCCCAAGGCTTAGTCTGAATTGGACTAGGGGGAGGGGCTGCGCCCCCTCTTTCCTTCTCTTCTCTTTTCCCTTTCCTTCTCTCCTACTCCTACTACATGGAAGGGGGGGAATCCTACTCTCGGTGGGAGTAGGACTCCCCAGGGCGCGCCATAGTAGAGGGACGACCCTCCCCCTCCTCCACTCCTTTATATAGGAGGGAGGGGGCACCCTAGGACACACAAGTTGATTGTTCCAAGCCATGTGCGCTGCCCCCCTCCACCATAATCCACCTCGATCATATCGTAGCGGTGCTTAGGCGAAGCCCTGCGTTGGTAGCAACATCATCACCGTCATCACGCCGTCGTGCTGATGGAACTATCCCGTGAAGCTTTGCCGGATCGGAGTTCGTGGGACGACATCGAGCTGAACGTGTGCTAAACTCTAAGGTGCCGTACGTTCGGTACTTGGATAGGCCAGATCGTGAAGACGTACGACTACATCAACCGCGTTCTCATAACGCTTCCGCTTACAGTCTATGAGGGTACATGGACGTTACTCTCCTCTTTCGTTGCTATGCATCACCATGATCTTGCGTGTGCGTAGGAAATTTTTGAAATTACTACGTTCCCTAATAGAAACGTTTCTGATCTCCACGTATATCACAGACGTTTCCCTTTCGCAAACCGTGTGGAGTGTAATCCCTATTTAATCCATAATTAATCCCTAATTTTAAAATCACATATTATGAATTTGAAAGTAGGCAATCACTTATTTCATATCCAACCATGTTTATTACAAATATAGGTTCAACCACGAATCCATAATTCAATGCACAGGTACATATACTAAAGAACTACAGAAGCACCAAATAAAGAATGATGAACCACAGTTGTACTAAAGACTGTAAAGAGAGAGGCGAAATACATAATGGTTGCTGGAGAGGGTGAAGAGGAATGCCCATATTGTGCCCTCCTCCATGCGTAAGGCGCGCACGACTCTAGGCCAACCCCTTGTGATGGCTGCCCGTCCATCCTTCACTGTCTTCATTAGGACTTCTCGATGCTCATTGTAGTCTGGATGAAATACTTTAACCTTCATTGCGTGTCCACCAATCATGTACTTTGCAAGGTAATCTTGAGTGAACTGCTTCGAGAACCACTGGAAACGAAAAAGATTCAGACATTGTTGTCTAACAACTCATTATGGGCAGTAAAAAGAGAAGGCTGCAGAGTTTGTAGTTACCATCCTACAGCTCATTGTTGTGTTGGTAGAGCATAAACAAATAATTTGCTTGCCACCATCGTATCTTTTTGCTAATAATCCTTATCAGTTTCCTCACTTGATGCTTGTTCATCAATATCTCATTGCCCCATACGCAAAAGGGTCGATGCGTGGATCCTTGCCAAGGGCATATATACCTACAAGAAACAAGTCAATATTAGAAGCTAAATAGTGTCCAGGCCTGGATCTATATGCACTACATTATGGAACGACGGGGGGAGTACAAGCCGAGGGATGAAGCTAACCTCGGCGGAAAATGGTGGCCAGTCCCGTTGTTGTCTTGCATAAGTAGTGGAAAGGCATGATAAGTACATCAATCTTCACATCAAACAAATATAGCAAAGGTAAACAACATCATCTCCAAATGATAGCTTGAATGTGTTGGTTTCAACATGCTATTAAAGTAGATATAAAATGGAAGGGAATGCTACTGACAGCAGGTTTGACGGCCATCAAATATTGCAATTCAAACTGGTATTGTTGAAAATGAATAGAACGTAGGTAATGCTTAAACATCACACTAGATAAATGTGTAAAACTAAAATAAAGGGCATGCGTTAACTACACCAGGAATAACTAGAACCAAATATAGCCGTTCAAACTGGTATTAATGTAGTCGAGCGGCACAGTTCCGACTTGCACATAATGAACCACACATTGTGAATGACTGAAATAAACAAGGCATAAAATGACCAGTATAACAACCAAATATAGCCATTGAAAACTGGACAGAGTCTCACTGCAACCAACCTAACAAGCAAATACAGATAAACAAGGCATATGCTTGAAAACTGGACAAATGCTCACTGCAACCAACCTAACAAGCAGATAAAGATAAACAAGGCATTTGCTTGATAATTGGAGAAATGCTAAAAAAGCAACCTAACAACCAAATACAGATAAACAATGCATCTGCTTGATAACCGGACAAATGCTAAAAAAGCAACCTAACAACCAAATACAGATAAACAAGACATCTGCTTGATAACTGGACAAATACTCACTGCAACCAAACTAAGAACCAAATACAGATAAACAAGGCATCTGCTCGATAACTGAAAAATGCTCACTCCAACCAACCTAACAACCAAATACAGATAAACAAGGCATCTATTCACTATAAACAATCAAATATAGACATTCGTGAAACTAAAGTGAACAATTCATACTTAAACATCACATAGACCTATTGAACAATACATTTTTTGCATAACTGAAATAATTAAACACGACACAATTAAAGCACCGCACGACAAATGCTACTACAACAAAGAGTACGAGTTGGCAAGCTAGAAAAGGTAATATTTGCTAATAGAATGTTGCCTCACATTTCATGGACGGGATCCTTCCAGTTGGAAGAGCACAGACCCATGGTGCGCTCTCTGATGTCACAGATGGGCTATTTCACCTTGGAAGAACCTTTGTGGGTGCCCTCCTCATGGTCGTGGTCGATGAGATCAGACTTGGTAATTGAGGATCCCAAGCCACCATCGTAGAACGTGTCCTACATAAGTGATAAAATGGGCTCGATGGCGTTCAAAGCTCGCAAATCCTTGACCGCTTGGCTGAGGAGATTAGTGGCAAGGCCGTCGAAGAGATCGACGGTGGTTGAACCAGAGGGGTTGGGGATGGACCACTTAACCTGTGACATGGCCCGCGTGAAGCTGTCGGTGTGGATGAACTTGATGTCGTAGCCAGCTTTCCCTAGATACAGTAATACGCTAGCCCGTTGACATGAAGCCTTCGGCATGGCAATGTAGTCAACGTCTTCGCCGGCTTCCGTGGCGATGTGTTGCTCCGGGATCGACAGGTCGGGGTGAATGGCTGCCACCTCGCCGACGTCCGTCGGAGAGGCCATGATAAACCCCTTCTTGGCCGAACGCTTGTTAGGCTCCTCGGGATACGTGGCCGAGCTTAGGTTGCGACATTCTGGAGCAGGGGATGTGGACCTGGCGGGGAGGGACACCGCAGGCCTCATCTAAAAACTCAAGGGAGTGGGCGACGGTATGGGAATCACTGGATAACCTAAACTTTATTATCCAAGCTAGGAGGAACGGGCAGACCGGCAGGGTTGGCAGCGGCGCCGACGGCGACCGCGAGCTAGGGTTTAAAGGGGGGGGGAGGGGGCGGGTGGGGGGCTGTGGAGGGGGGGTGGTGTTTGATGATACGCCGCAACTACTGAAAATTTCAGTAATGGTGGGTGGAGATGGTGGTGGACGAGGGAGGGCGACGGTTCAAATGCCTCGACTGCTAAAATTTTACTATAAGGTCGGTGCTGGAGGAGTGTGGGCGACGATTGAAGTACAACGGCTACTAAAATTTGGGTAAAGGAATTGATGCGGGGCGGGAGTGCCCAAGATCGCACGGTCCAATAACAATATGCGAGTATGATAATAAGGAAAAGTGGCGCGGATCCGCCAATTTTTGCAACGCTCAAGGCGGGTAGTTTGTTTTTATATTTCTAGCTAGCTGGTCTATCGCACACAGTTCGTCCTAATTTCCAAATAAACTTACCCGCATTTAGCTTCCACATGTGGTGGTTTTACAGCGCACTTGCATCGCACACGGTTAAGCCAGTACCTTCATCCTTTGCTCGCACTTGCGCGGTTGTGGTGATTTCAGCGCACTTGCATCGCACACGGTTGAGCCAGTACCTCCACCATTTGCTCGTATTTGCGCGGTCGTGGTGATTTCATTGCACTTGCATCACACACGGTTGAGCCAGTACCTCCACCTTAATTTGCTCGTGCTTGCGCGGTCGTGGTGATTCACATCGCACTTGTATCGCACACGGTTTAGATATTATACCTCGTGTCCGTTGAGGATCATCAGAGTCTTGATACGTCCATTTTGCATCATGCTTTTATATCGATATTTATTGCATTATGGGCTGTTATTACACATTATGTCACAATACTTATGCCTATTCTCTCTTATTTTACAAGGTTTACATAAAGAGGGAGAATGCCGGCAGCTGGGATTCTGGGCTGGAAAAGGAGCAAATATTAGAGACCTATTCTGCACAGCTCCAAAAGTCCTGAAACTTCACAAAAGTCATTTTCAGAATATATAAAAAATAATGAGCGCAAGAAGTTCCAAAGGGGGGCCACACCCTGCCCACGAGGGTGGGGGGCGCGCCCCCTGCCTCGTGGCCCTCCGATTCCCATCTTCTTCTATATGGAGTCTTTCGATGAGGAAAAAACCATAAGCCAACTTTTGGGATGAGACTCCGCCGCCACGAGGCGGAACCTTGGCGGAACCAATCTAGGGCTCTGGCGGAGCTGTTCTGTCGGGGAACTTCCCTCCGGGAGGGGGAAATCATCACCATCGTCATCACCAACGCTCCTCTCATCGGGAGGGGGTCAATCTCCATCAACATCTTCATCAGCACCATCTCCTCTAAAACCCTAGTTCATCTCTTGTATCCAATTCTTGTCTCCAAGTCTGGGATTGGTACCTGTGGGTTGCTAGTAGTGTTGATTACTCCTTGTAGTTGATGCTAGTTGGTTTATTTGGTGGAAGATCATATGTTCAGATCCTATATGCACATTAATACCCCTCTGATTATGAACATGAATATGCTTTGTGAGTAGTTACATTTGTTCCTGAGGACATGGGAGAAGTCTTGCTATTAGTAGTCATGTGAATTTGGTATTCGTTTGATATTTTGATGAGATGTATGTTGTCTCTCCTCTAGTGGTGTTATGTGAACGTCGACTACATGACACTTCACCATTATTTGGGCCTAGAGGAAGGCATTGGGAAGTAATAATTAGATGATGGGTTGCTAGAGTGATATAAGCTTAAACCCTAGTTTATGCGTTGCTTCGTAAGGGGCTGATTTGGATCCATATGTTTCATGCTATGGTTAGGTTTACCTTAATACTTTTGTTGTAGTTGCGGATGCTTGCAATAGATTTTAATCACAAATGGGATGCTTTTCCAAGTAAGGGCAGTACCCAAGCACCGGTCCACCCACATACCAAATTATCAAAGTATCGAACGCGAATCATATGATCGTGATGAAACCTAGCTTGACGATATTCCCATGTGTCCTCGGGAGCGCTGTACATCATATAAGAGTTTGTCCAGGCTTGTCCTTTTCTACAAAAAGGATTGGGCCACCCAGCTGCACTTTATTTAATTTTGTTACTTGTTGGTCGTTACCAATTATCTTATCACAAAACTATCTGTTACCTATAATTTCAGTGCTTGCATAGAATACCTTGCTGAAAACCGCTTATCATTTCCTTCTGCTCCTTGTTGGGTTTGACACTCTTACTTATTGAAAGGTCTACGATAGATCCCCTATACTTGTGGGTCATCAAGACTCTTTTCTGGCACCGTTGCCGGGGAGTGAAGCGCCTTTGGTAGGTGGAATTTGGTAAGGAAAAATCTATATAGTGTGCTGAAATTTACTGTCACTTGTTACTATGGAAAGTAATCCTCTGAGGGGCTTGTTCAGGGTATCTTCACCCCGACCAGTAGAGCAAAGAGTTGCTCCTCAACCTATTGAACCTACTGAAAATGAAAATGTCTACTTTGAGATTCCTTCGGGTATGATAGAAAAACTGCTAGCTAATCCTTTTGCAGGAGACGGAACAATGCATCCTGATGAGCACCTAATATATGTTGATGAAGTTTGTGGATTATTTAAGCTTACAGGTGTGCCCAAGGATGTTATTAAGAAGAAGGTCTTCCCTTTATCTTTGAATGGAGATGCATTGACATGGTATAGTCTATGTGATGATATGGGATCATGGAACTACAAATGATTGAAATTGGAATTTCATCATAAGTTTTATCCTATGCATCTTGTTCAACGTGATCACAATTATATATATAAGTTCTGGCCTCGTGAAGGAGAAAGCATCGCTCAAGATTGGGGGAGGCTTAAATCAATGTTATATTCATGCCCCAATCATGAGCTCTCAAGAGAAATAATTATTCAAAATTTATATGCTCGGCTTTCTGATAGCAATCGCACCATGCTTGATACTTCTTGTGCTGGCTCTTTTATGATGAAGACTATTGAATTCAAATGGGATTTATTGGAAAGAATTAAATGCAACTCTGAAGATTGGGACCTCGATGAAGTTAAGGAGTCAGGTATGACACCTAAGTTTGATTGTGTTAAAACTTTTATGGATACCGATGTTTTCTGTAACTTTAGCACTAAATATGGACTTGACTCTGAGATATAGTAGCTTCTTTCTGTGAATCTTTTGCTACTCATGTTGATCCCCCTAGGGAGAAGTGGTTTAAATATCATCCTCCAATAAAAGTAAAAGTAGCTGCACCTATTAAAGTTGAAGAAAAGACTGTCACATATAATGATCCTGTTGTTCCTACTGCTTATGTTGAGAAACCACCTTTTCCTGTTAGGATAAAAGATCATGCTAAAGCTTCAACTGTGGTTCATAAAAGCAATATTAGAACCTATACACCCCCTGAGCAAGTTAAAGTTGAACCTAATATTGCTATTGTTAAAGATCTCTTGTCTGATAATATTGATGGGCATGCTATTTATTTCTGTGATGAAACTGCTAGAATTGCTAAACCTTGTGCTAAAGATAAACCTAGACCTGTGGTAGGCATGCCTGTTATTTCTGTTAAAATAGGAGATCATTGTTATCATGGCTTATGTGATATGGGTGCTAGTGCTAGTGCAATACCTATTGACCTATACAGAGAAATAATGCATGATATTGCACCTGTTGAGTTAGAAGATATTGATGTCACAATTAAACTTGCCAATAGAGATACTATTTCACCAATGGGAATTGTTAGAGATGTTGAAGTCTTGTGTGGGAAAACTAAATATCCTGCTGATTTTCTTGTTCTTGGTTCCCCACAAGATAGCTTTTGTCCCATTATATTTGGTAGACCCTTCTTGAACACAGTTAATGCTAAGATAGATAGCGAAAAGGATGTTGTTACTATTGGTTTAGGTGATATGTCTCATGAATTTAATTTCTTTAAATTTCATAGACAACACCGTGAAGAGGAATTGCCTAGTAAAGATGAAATTATTGGTCTTGCTTCTATTGCCGTGCCTCCTAGTGATCCTTTAGAACAATATTTGTTAGACCATGAAAATGGTATGTTTATGAATGAAAGAGGGAAATAGATGAAGTATTCTTTAAACAGGAACCCATCCCGAAACACAATTTGCCTATTGAAATCCTAGGGGATCCTCCTCCACCCAAGGGTGATCCCGTGTTTGAGCTCAAACCGTTACCTGATACTCTTAAATATGCTTATCTTGGTGAGAAAAAGATATATCCTGTTATTATTAGTGCTAACCTTTCAGAGCACGAAGAAGAGAGATTATTGAAAACTCTGAAGAAGCACCGTGATGCTATTGCATATACTCTTGATGATCTTAAGGGCATTAGTCCCACACTATGTCAACACAAAATAAATTTGGAGAAAGATGCCAAACCAGTTCGTGATCACCAACGACGACTGAATCCTAAAATGAAAGAAGTGGTAAGAAAGGAAACACTAAAGCTCCTTGAGGCAGGTATAATTTATCCCGTTGCTAATAGTCAGTGGGTAAGTCCTGTCCATTGTGTCCCTAAAAAGGGAGGTATTACTGTCGTTCCTAATGATAAAGATGAATTGATTCCACAAAGAATTATTACAGGTTATATGATGGTAATTGATTTCCGCAAATTAAATAAGGTTACTAAAAAGATCATTACCCCTTACCTTTTATTGATCAAATGCTAGAAAGATTATCCAAACATACACATTTTTGCTTTCTAGATGGTTATTCTGGTTTCTCTCAAATACCTGTGTCAGCTGATGATCAATCTAAGACCACTTTTACCTGCCTGTTCGGTACTTTTGCTTATAGACGTATGCCTTTTGGTTTATGTAATGCACCTGCTACCTTTCAAAGATGCATGATGGCTATATTCTCTGACTTTTGTGAAAAGATTTGTGAGGTTTTCATGGACGATTTCTCTGTCTATGGATCCTCTTTTGATGATTGCTTAAGGAACCTTGATCGAGTTTTGCAGAGATGTGAAGAAACTAACCTTGTCTTGAATTGGGAGAAGTGCCACTTTATGGTTAATGAAGGTATTGTCTTGGGGCATAAAGTTTCTGAAAGAGGTATTGAGGTTGATAAAGCTAAGGTTGATGCTATTGAAAAGATGCCATGTCCTAAGGACATCAAAGGTATAAGAAGTTTCCTTGGTCATGCCGGTTTTTATAGGAGGTTCATTAAGGACTTCTCAAAAATTTCTCGGCCTCTGACTAATTTATTACAAAAAGATATACCATTTGTTTTTTATGATGATTGCGTAGAAGCATTTGAAATACTTAAGAAAGCATTGATCTCTACACCTATTGTTCAGCCACCTGATTGGAATTTACCCTTTGAAATTATGTGTGATGCTAGTGATTATGCTGTAGGTGCTATTCTAGGGCAAAGAGTTGATAAGAAATTAAACGTTATTCAATATGCTAGTAAAACTCTAGACAGTGCTCAGAGAAATTATGCTACTACTGAAAAAGAATTCTTAGCAGTTGTATTTTCTTGTGATAAGTTCAGACCTTATATTGTTGATTCTAAAGTAACTATTCACATGGATCATGCTGCTATTAAATATCTTATGGAAAATAAAGATGCTAAACCTAGACTTATTAGATGGGTTCTCTTGCTACAAGAATTTGATTTACATATTATTGATAGAAAGGGAGCTGAGAACCCCGTTGCAGACAACTTATCTAGGTTAGAAAATGTTCTTGATGACCCACTACCTATTGATGATAGCTTTCCTGATGAACAATTAAATGTCATAAATGCTTCTCATACTATTCCATGGTATGCTGATTATGCTAATTACATTGTTGCTAAATTTATACCACCTAGTTTCACATACCAACAAAAGAAAAAGTTTTTCTATGATTTGAGACATTACTTTTGGGATGACCCACATCTTTATAAAGGAGTAGATGGTGTTATTAGATATTGTGTACCTGAGCATGAACAGGAACAGATCCTACGCAAGTGTCACTCCGAAGCTTATGGAGGACACCACGCTGGAGATAGAACTGCACATAAGGTATTGCAATCCGGTTTTTATTGGCCTATTCTCTTCAAGGATGCCCATAAGTTTGTTGTATCTTGTTATGAATGTCAAAGAATTAGTAATATTAGTAGATGTCAAGAAATTCCTATGAATTATTCACTTGTTATTGAACCATTTGATGTTTGGGGCTTTGATTATATGGGACCTTTTCCTGCCTCCAATGGATACACACATATTTTAGTTGCTGTTGATTATGTTACTAAGTGGGTAGAAGCTATTCCAACTAGTAGTGCTGATCATAACACCTCTATTAAGATGCTTAAAGAAGTTCTTTTTCAAGATTTGGAGTCCCTATATATTTAATGACTGATGGTGGTTCACATTTTATTCATGGTGCTTTCCGTAAAATGCTTGCTAAATATGATGTTAATCATAGAATTGCATCTCCTTATCACCCACACTCTAGTGGTCAAGTAGAATTGAGTAATAGAGAACTCAAATTAATTTTGCAAAAGACTGTTAATAGATCTAGAAAGAATTGGTAAAAGAAACTTGATGATGCATTATGGGCCTATAGAACTACATATAAAAATCCTATGGGTATGTCTCCGTATAAAATGGTTTATGGAAAAGCATGTCACTTACCTCTCGAACTAGAACATAAGGCTTATTGGGCTATTAAAGAACTCAATTATGATTTCAAACTTGCCGGTGAGAAGAGGTTATTTGACATTAACTCCCTTGATGAATGGAGAACCCAGGCTTATGAAAATGCCAAGCTGTTTAAAGAAAAAGTTAAAAGATGACATGACAAAAGGATACAAAACGTGAGTTTAATTTAGGTGATTATGTATTGCTATACAACTCTCGTTTAAGATTTTTTCTAGGAAAACTTCTCTCTAAATGGGAAGGTCCTTACGTTATCGAGGAGGTCTATCGTTCCGGTGCCATAAAAATTAACAACTTCGAAGGCACAAATCCGAAGGCGGTGAACGGTCAAAGAATTAAACATTATATCTCAGGTAATCCTATAAATGTTGAAACCAATGTTATTGAAACCATTACCCCGGAGGAATACATAATGGACACTTTCCAGAACGTTTCAGACTCCGAAAAGGAAGAGGTATGTGGTACGGTAAGTAAACCGACTCCAAAACAGTTCTAATGGCAATGTTTCTCCATTTTGGAATATTTAGAAAAATAGAAAATAAGAAGCAGTCCGGGAAGGACACGAGGGCTCCACGAGGGTGGAGGGCGCGCCCCCTACCTCGTGGGCACCTTGTGTGCTCTCCGGACTTCGTTTTCTTACACGTCACATATTTTGGTCGGTAAAAATTCATTATATAACCTCCCGGAGGTTTTGACTCCCGTATCACGCAAATATCTCTCGTCTTTGTTTCGAGCTGTCGCTGCTGCAGATTAGAGCAAGATGTCTTTGCAAGAGTCAGTCGGGGAGAGCCGGGTGTCTCATCCGACATCGAGATCAATGACAAACAACAATGTTGACCACTTTGGGCCAGCAACGGAGGAAGAGATGGAGGCTGATTTGAAGAGGATAGATGCCATGGAGGAGGATCAAGAAGTCACTTCTCGCTTCCGAGCTGGATTCACAATGGGGGAACCGCAGAGCTCGGCTATCCCAAACTCGGTTATCCCTTCCAGTGTTAAATTTCTTTCTTATGAGAATATGAAAAAGAGTGTCACTTGCTCTCCCGCAGCTATGCAACACCCTTGGGTGCAGGGAGCTTTGGCTGTTACAGGAAAACTTCGAAAGGAAATAATGGACCTCAAGCAGCAAGTCAATAAGCTTGAGGAGGAGAATCGTATCCCGAGGGGCATCATCGCCAAGAATATCACATCACCATCCCCGAAAAAGGAGATATAATCACATGGGTATGGGCACTCCCCTTGGCAACTACCAAGCTTGGGGGAGTGCCCCGGCATCGTATCACCATCACTTTTATCTTTACCGCTTTTCTTAGTTTGATCCTTTTGATAATATTTTGATCTAGTAGAATAAAAAGTTCTTAGTATGATCTAGTTGTGAGCTTTGCTTTATGATCCTTCTATGTAATCGAGTCCGTGAGCTATATAATAAAGATTAGTGTTGAGTCAAGGGCTTGATTATTTTGCCATGATATTGAGTCAATAAAAGAAAATAGAAAGAAATAAAAAGAGAATAAAAGAGATCATATGGATCTTATGGAGAGTAGTGAGCTCACATATAAAAAGTATGATGAATAAAAGTTGTTGAGAGTTGACAAACATAGTTTTGGTCATCGTTGCAATTAACAGGAAGTAATAAAGAAAGAGAGGTCTTCACATATAAATATACTATCTTGGACATCTTTTATGATTGTGAGCACTCATTAAAATATGACATGCTAAAGAGTTGACGTTGGACAAGGAAGACAATGTAATGGGTTATGTTTTCTTACATCTGAGATAAATTATATTGTCATGGATCATCCAACATGATTGAGCTTGCCTTTCCCCCTCATGCTAGCCAAATTCTTTGCACCAAGTAGAGATACTACTTGTGCTTCAAAACACCCTTAAACCTGTTTTTCCATGAGAGTCCACCATACCTACCTATGGATTGAGTAAGATCCCTCAAGTAAGTTGTCATCGGTGCAAGCAATAAAAATTGCTCTCTAAATATGTATGACTTATTAGTGTGGGTGAAAATAAGCTTTATACGGTCGTGTGATATGGAAGAAATAAAAGCGACAGACTGCATAATAAAGGTCCATATCACAAGTGGCAATATAAAGTGACGTTCTTTCGCATTAGGATTTTGTGCATCCAACCATAAAAGCGCATGACAACCTCTGCTTCCCTCTGCGAAGGGCCTATCTTTTACCTTTATCTCCCACCTTATATAAGAGTCATGGTGATCTTCACCCTTCCTTTTTACATTTTATCTTTTGGCAAGCACAACATGTTGGAAAGATCCTGGTATATATGGCTAATTGGATGTGAGTTTTCATGAACTATTATTGTTGACATTACCCTTGAGGTAAAACATTGGGAGGCAAAATTATAAGCCCCTATCTTTCTCTGTGTCCGATTAAAACTCCATACCCATAAGTATTGCGTGAGTGTTAACAATTGTGAAAGACTATATGATAGTTGAGTATGTAGACTTGCTGAAAAGCTCTTATATATTGACTCTTTCCTATGTTATGATAAATTGCAATTGCTCCAATGACTGAGATTATAGTTTGTTAGTTTTCAATGAAGTTTATGATTCATGCTTGAAATTGTGATTGAATTGTTACTCTAGCATAAGAGATCATATGACAAGAATTATATAAGTTGCTATTCTAAGAATGATCATGATGCCCTCATGTCCATATTTTATTTCTATCGACACCTATATCTCTAAACATGTGGACATATTTTTCAATTTCGACTTTCGCTTGAGGACAAGCGAGGTCTAAGCTTGGGGGATCTACTAGAATCAGCTACTTTGCCACTTGCGAGCTCTTTGCCGTCGGCTAGCAGACGACAAAGAAGCTCTTTGCCATCAGCTACCGAAAAGCGGACGACAAAGAAATGGCAGATGGTAAAACATGCCTTTGCCATCAGCCGACTCTTTGCCATCAGCCAGCAGACGGCAAAGAAACTTCTTTGCCGTCCGCTGACTGACGGCAAAGAGAGAGGTGGCCCCCACCCCCCGCCCATTTAGAAAAAACTTAACGCCCCACCTCTTTGCTGTCCGCTAGCGAACGGCAAAGGGAGATAATGGCGGACGACAAAGATAGGCGGACGGCAAAGAAGGGCCTAACTAACGGCCCCACCCCTGCCCGTTACTCTCTGTTCTCTTCATCTCTCCTCCCCGACGCCCCGCACCCAC
>NC_041388.1:380525912-380533750 GCF_002162155.2 Triticum dicoccoides
AAACAGCACCCCGACCCCGACACGGCACCCCGACACCGACACAGCACCCCGACACCGACACAGCACCCCGACCCCCGACACGTCCCGAAAAGGTGTTCTTTGGCCTTCTAGAGGCCGACGGGGTCATATATTTGTGAATTATTAGTTAGGTCATATATTCTTCGATTTTGTTATGAAAAACATCATATATAATTGTGTTGACCGGGTAGTTTTAAATGTGCAGTTGTTTCATCGCTGCGAGGTTTGGTGTTCGACGACCTCGCCGTGCGTCTGACGAGCTCTGCCCCTTCATTCGTGGGTGAGCACAAATGACATGTCCTCCTCCCCCATTAATTATTTGCTCTATTCCGATGAAACTTGATAGCTAGCTATATATGTGTCTTGAATCATCAGTATGCGTAACCAATATGTGTCTCCCGTTCGAAAGCGTCATAGTTATAAACATGCATGCATTTGCATATTTATAACCTTGATTCTTTCGAATTGTCCAACGCTATCCATGGACAGCCCGAGTATGTGTAGATTGGGTTCGTTTTCCCATATGCTTTGCTCCGGATCCGACGCATAAATTTTGTCAGTGCCTCCCCTGTTGTTCTCCGGGTACACATCCTCTCTGTTTATTGCAGAGACGTGTATCAGGAGAACAGCGGGGAGGTGCTGCCGAAATTTTGTGTCAGATCCGGAGCATAGCATGGGAAAATGAACCCAATCTACACATACACGGGTGGGATTAGGACCTATCATTACCTATTAGAGTGTAGGTTGCATGAACGTAATAAAATTGACAAAGTAGATCAACTGATGAATAAATACATGGTGAATTACATATATAATTGTTGTGTGTCCAGTAGCTCTGAAAGTTAAGATGAGTGATCGTGCGTGGATGTATACCAGTCACACTGGTCAGAACAAATGGAGCGCTGAATGGTTCACAAAAACCAAGGGGTTTGTGCAAGCCGCATTTGCAAATGGCCAAAAGAAAACCTGGTGCCCCTGTTTCCGGTGCAGCAATTGGGAAAAGAAGACAGAGGCTAAAATGGGCAAACACCTGCAGAAGAGTGGTTTTACGCCCGATTATACGGTGTGGACATTTCGTGGTGAGTCTGCCCAACATGACCGAGCTGAGGTGGATCGTTGTCGCACCGACGAGCATGGTACCGGGATGGAAAACATGGTGCAAGACTATGATGATGCTTGGGATTCAGACGAGGAGATGGAGGAATCTGCAAAGGCCTTCAATGAAATGTTGGAGTCTTCAAAACGTCCGCTCCACGAGCACACTGAGCTTTGTCAGTTGGATGCCATCTCACAAGTAATGGCTCTGAAGGCTCAGTTCAACTTGGGCAGAGAATGCTATGACGCAATTATGACAGTATTTGGACGCTTTCTACCCAAAGGCCATGTAATGCCTGCAAACCTGTACCAGTCGGACAAAATCCTCCGTGCACTGAAGATGCCCTATGAGAAGATACATGCCTGTGAGAAAGGATGTGCCTTATTTAGGCTTGACTATGCGGACTTGAACTATTGTCCCATTTGCAAGTCTTCCAGGTATATTGTGGTAGACAATGGTACGGGTGAGAAGACACAGACCAAAATCCCCGTTAGTGTTCTTCGGTATATGCCAATCGTACCAAGACTTCAACGTCTTTTCATGGTTGAAGAGACGGCCAGACAGATGACATGGCACAAAACAGGCAAAAGAACCGAACTAGATGCAGATGGGAATCTAATGATGGTACACACATCGGATGGTGTTGCGTGGAAAAAGTTTGATGAATTACATGCTGACAAAGCGGCAGATCCGAGGCATCCTCGAGTCGGCATCAACACGGATGGGTTCAGTGTGTTTGGTATGACGGCAGCCCAATACAGTTGTTGACCCGTATTTGTCTTTCCACTCAACCTCCCCCCCGGACAGATTATGCAAAGAAAGAACATTTTCCTGACGTTGATAATTCCAGGGCCCAACTATCCGGGGAAAAATATGAATGTGTACATGCAGCCGCTTAAGGACGAATTGCAAGAAGCCTGGGATAATGGGTTTAAGACATACGACGCCTTTAGGAAACAGAACTTCATAATGCGTGTCTGGTACATGTACTCGACGCATGACTTGCCGGCATATGCGCTATTCGTTGGCTGGTGTGTGCATGGAAGGTTCCCGTGCCCCACATGCAAGGGAGCTCTTGAGTTTCGTTGGCTTCAGGCCGGTCGCAAGTTTTCTTGCTTCGACATGCATAGACAGTTCCTGGATCCTCGCCATAAGTTCAGGAAAGATAAGAAGAACTTCATCAGGGGTAGAGTTGTCAAAAACTCTACACCACCTGCATTGACAGGCCAACAGACCCTAGATCAGTTAAACGCTCTCGAGCCAGATCCACAACGTCCAGGGTACTTCAAGGGGTATAATACTAAGCACGCGTGGACTCACAATACATGCTTATGGGATCTGCCTTACTTCAAAGACCTCCTTTGCCCACACAACATCGACGTGATGCACACTGAGAAGAATATCGCCGAGGCACTTTTTGGTACATTGTTCGACATAGATGGGAAGTCAAATGATAATACTAAGGCTAGAGTCGATCTGGAGGCGCTATGTGATAGGCCGTTACAAAACATGAAAGAACCGAAAGGAAAGCAGAACTGGACGAAGCCAAAGGCATGGTTCAATCTTGGAAGGCCAGCTATGAGGGAAATTCTCTTGTGGGTGCAACAGCAGTTGATGTTCCCCGATGGGTTTGCAGCGAATCTAAAGAGGGGAGCGAATCTTGATAAACTGAAGATATTTGGTCTCAAGAGTCATGATTGGCACATATGGATTGAGCGGGTAATGCCGGTGATGTTGCGTGGCTTCATCCCTGAGGATGAATGGCTAGTACTGGCAGAACTCAGCTATTTTTTCCGTGTTCTTTGTGCGAAAGAACTATCGCCTGGCGTGCTAGAAGAAATGGAAGAGTTGGCGCCGGAGTTGATCTGCAAGTTAGAGAAGATCTTTCCACCGGGCTTCTTTAATCCAATGAGCATTTGATTTTGCATCTCCCGACCGAGGCAAGATTGGGGGGCCCGTGCAAAATTGTTGGTGCTACCCAACTGAGAGGATGCAGAAGACGCTTCAAGAAAAATATAAAAATAAACGTAGAATTGAAGCATCGATGGCTGAGGCATTCATCACAGAGGAGGCGGCAAACTTCGTAACAGCGCACTACGAAGCCAAAAATCGTCATTTGCATAATCCGAAGCCTCGATACAATGCTAACGAGCCTAAAAAGGGTGGATCCAACCTCAGCCTATTCAAAGGGAATCTCGCACCAGCTAGTGTTTCACATCCAGTATCTTTGGATAACGAAGAATGGCGGACCATTTTGTTGTATATCTTCAACAACCTGATAGAAGTGCGGCCGTACATCGAGTAAGTTCTCGGTACATTGTTTCGCAACTTCTATTTCCTTTGAACTGCTCTTATTTCTGGATATGTCATACAGTCGATACGTCGCCATATTCTCGTATGGAGTGGAGATCCAAAAGGATTCCGTCGAAGAGTATGAGCTTCTCGCAAAGCAAGGAGGCGGCTATCCCGGTTTCATCTCTTGGTTCAAACAAACGGTAATTTCTATTAGACAATTTCATTTCATTCGCTAATTTGTGCATAATGCAACAATCCTTTCATATTAAACTTGTAGGCTAATTCAGAGTCTATGGACGCCGAATTGAGACAAGTCGCTAATGGTTTTGACTATAAGGTCCGTTCATTTGACAAGTATGACATCAACGGGTATCGCTTTCGTACCTATGGCAAAGAGCTATCTATGGCCGACCGAAAGTCTACAAATTGTTGTGTATCTGCTATCGGCAAAGGAGGTACCGAGTATTATGGGAGAGTTGAAGCAATTTATGAACTTCTGTTCTATGGTGAAAACCCACCGAATGTCGTAGTCTTCAAATGTTATTGGTTTCAGCCGAAGGAGACTAGAAGGACTCATGAACATATAGGGCTAGTTGAAATCAACCAAAGCACCCATTTAGATGTTCCTGATGTCTATATTACGGCTCAACAGGCGACCCAAGTATTCTATCTACCGTGGGCCTGCCAAACTAATCCAAATCTGAAAGGTTGGGATGTCGTTTATGAAGTGCCGCCACATGCTAGACTTTCTCCCCAAAAGGAAGAGGATTATGAACCTCACATTAACCCAGACACATATGAAGGAGAATTCTTCCAAGAGAAACGTCTTTCCAAAAAGCGTTTCAAGAACCGCTATACTTCACCCCAAAACATTGAAGTAGATAGCGGCAATGAATCCGACATCACCCCAGAGGAGGAACAAGAAGAGCCGGAACAAGAAGAGGTTACTGCTGCAGATGACCTGTCAATGCTTGACCGATTACGTCAAGGTGGCCTTGCACATGTTGATGCCAATGAACCCTATGAGCCCATCATTGATTATAGTGATGATGATGATTATGCATTTATTGATGATACTGATCGAGATTATTAGTAGTGTCAGGTATTCAATTTTTTTATGTTGTACTTGATGATGATACACTTAAGTGATATACATATTATTATTCATGTCGGTACTTTTTTTTATGTTGTACTAATTTCATTTATTCTTTGTCATGGCAGGTGTTGAAAGATGGTGGGAGCTGATCGGGAGCGCGCCGAGGCCCCTTCTTCATCGGTGCATGGTGTGAGGTCTTCCATTCCACACGCACCTCTCCGCCGAGCGTTGCTGGACAGTATGGCGACACCGCCGGGCCCTTCTTCGTCGACCGCGGTGCCCAGCAGGGGACGAGGTAAGAAGAAGAGAGGAGGTGGAGCACGTGGTCGCGGGAGAGGAGGTAGGGTGACTCTTACGGCGCCTTCCTCGCCGCCGCCCCCAGCTGTTTCACCCGAGCACGTGACTACTAGGGTGGACTCATCTGAGGAGGAGGCTGCACGGACTCCGGTCCACGAGCCTCCGGTCCACGGGTCTTCGGCCCACGAGCCTCGGGTCGACGGGCCTTCGACCCACGAGACTTGGGACCACGAGACCTCGGAGGAGCACACATCTGGATGGGGTACCTGGTCGGGTCAGCCTGAGGAGCCGAGTGGCCACGCTGATGATGGCGGGGAGCCGAGTGGCCATGCTGATGATGGCGGGGAGCCGACTGATGAGGAGGGGGAGGAGGGGGGCAACGTCTACCAGCGTGGTGCTACACAGCTCCCGTCCGTGCCGGCGACCCGCGAGCAGAGGTGGTTGATTTTCCCTGATGGGGAGAGGTAAGTGCATTTAATCTTTTTGTACCTTCTGCATTCACATTTCTTGAAATAACTGATGTCTTGGCCTTGTCATGCTGCAGGGGTTGGGACCACCATGGAAGTGTCCGCCGGCCCAACTCCGTCCTTGGAGTTCTGATTCGGCAAAACTTCCCGGGATTTGTCACGTTGCCTGGTGAGGGTCGGCTTCTAGAGGTTGTATTGACTTGGGAGCACTACTTGGCTGCCCCGGCCCCGCCGGGTGAGATTATCGATGGTGTCTTGTGCAAGACGAGGGCAGACGTCGTGATCAGAAAGTTCTGGGTAATTGCTCCTTTACACAATTAAAAATCTTCAACTAGCTAGTTATTAATTGTACTAATCAATATTGTCTCATTTGATTGCAGACATTCTACAGGTGTGAGGAGGGATACGAGGAGGAGGCGGATCATGTTATCCACAAGGAGTGCAAGCGCCTACTTCAGAACTTATGACATGAGGTTCGGGTGCAGGCTGTTCGAGACTACTACGCCGCGCGTGGTATCAAGAAGCCCAAGCAGGAGTGCCGCGATAAGTTCTTGAGTAAGGAGAAGTACATGAAGGTAATTCTTAAGGCCTTGTACTTACTTCCTTCATTTAGTAATTCATAGCCGTAGCGCTCAAGTTTCTATTTGCTAACTTAGGCCCCTCCGAGATGGTGTGCGGATCGGATGGATTGTTGGGAGGTGTTGGTCAACGCGTGGTGCTCAAAAGAATGGCTGGCCACCCACAAAGAGGCCAAGGACAAACGTGCACAAATGGAAGGTGTGCCACACCACCAAGACAGCTCCAACTTATTTCAGTACGGGCGGAACTGGGTATGTGGTTTGCTTCATGATTCATGCAATTCATTCATCATGCTAGCTTTAGCCCTTTAATTACTAATTTACTTTGTTTCTCTCTTTCAGGCACGCTACAATAAGGCGGATAAGGTGCCAGAGGTGTACGACCTGTATGCCATGGCCCAAACTGGCCCTTACAAGAAAGTCAAGGCATTCTCTGCGTCTGACCTCGATGATCCAAAGAACTTCACCAACATCTCCGCCCACGACAAGCTCGTGCAATATAGAGATCAGGGGAAGGCGAGGAAAGGGGAGGACTTTAACCCGAGCCAGGGTCCCATTGATACAGAGCTGCTGATGATATCTGGTGGCGGGAGGTCCCATGGCTCCATAGCGATGGGAGATGGACTTATCCGTTGTCCCAGCACTCTCCCAGAGATCAAGGCGCGCCAGTCTCGAGCTCCGCTCCTGAGATAAGGCCTCGTGAACGGACAGTCCAACTCGCCTTCAAGGTTAGTTATACGTACTCAGCTATCTTTCTCCATTACATTTTGTGCGCTTCCATCAATGATTACAAATGGTCATGTGAGTGGTGTTGCAGGCTGCTATACAGAGTGAGAGAGATAGAACGGAGAAACTTCTGGCGGAGGCGGCGGAGAGGCAGCGGGAGTTGGAGGAGAGGACGACAAAGATGTTGGAGGAGGAGAGGGCACGGAATGACATGCAGGCAAGGGCCATGTACGAGCTCCTTGTGGTAAGTTTCTTCTGCCGATTACTTGCTAGTCTTAACATTCGAGTCTCATTACTAACTAGTATGACTCTGTTGTGAAAACCAAATGTGCAGTCTGTGTGCGAGAAGTCCGGTCAGACCACTCCGCCGATGCCAGTGATTGCTCCTGGGAGCACGGTGAGTTTAATTTGAATGGACATTACTTGCTAGTCTTAACATTTGAGTGTCATAATGCTAACGAAACATTGGAAATGATCTTTGGTGCAGCTTAACTCCAGAAACGCATCACACGATCCTTCTTCAGCTACCGGCGCGAGCCAGCCCGCTCCTTCTCTAGCTACCGGCGCGAGCCAGCCCGCTCCTTCTCCAGCTACCGGCGCGAGCCAGCCCGCTCCTACATCTCCGTGATCACGGTAAGTTTCTCTAGTGTTTTGCTTAACAAATGCATAAAGACCTAGACTTAGCTTTATTTCCTCCAATATGCTTACCATAATGACCTAGAGTTAGCTTCTTTTCCTCCAAAATGACTTAATAAGCTTACTAACCTCATAAACCATCCATTCTACCTAAGTTAGCTCTAAAATGACTCATTTTACCTTAGTTAGCTTACAAGTGATCCAATTTATCCAAGTTAACTCTAAAATGACCCATTTTACGTAGATTAGCTCCTAAATGATCCATTTTACCTACTTAGCTTTAAAATGACCCATTTCACCTAGGTTAGCTCCAAAATGACCCATTTCACCTAGGTTAGCTCCAAAATGACCCATTTCACCTAAGTTAGCTAAAAAACGATCCATTTTACCTTAGTTAGCTCAAAAACGTGGCATTTCACCTTACTTAGCTCATAAAAGACCCATTTCAACTAAGTTAGCTCCAAAATGATCAATTTCACCTAGGTTAGCTCATAAACGACCCATTTCACCTAGGTTACTTCATAAACGACCCATTTAACCTAGGTTAGCTCATAAATGACCCATTTCACCTAGGTTAGCTCATAAACAACCCATTCACCTAGGTTAGCTCATAAAAGACCCATTTCACC
>NC_041388.1:380533984-380537850 GCF_002162155.2 Triticum dicoccoides
AAAAACGTGGCATTTCACCTTAGTTAGCTCATAAAAGACCCATTTCAACTAAGTTAGCTCCAAAATGATCAATTTCACCTAGGTTAGCTCATAAACGACCCATTTCACCTAGGTTACCTCATAAACGACCCATTTGACCTAGGTTAGCTCATAAATGACCCATTTCACCTAGGTTAGCTCATAAACAACCTATTTCACCTAGGTTAGCTCATAAACTACCCATTTCACCTAGGTTAGCTCATAAACGATACATTTCACCTAAGTTAGCTAATGTATGGCATATACTTCTTCTTCTAGTCTTCTTCTTCTAGTCTAATTCTTCTTCTAGTCTTCTTTTTCTAACTTTCTTATTTGTCATTTTGCAGGTTTCATTCACTTCACGGAAGCCAACTTCCTATGATGGATTGCTTGCTTTTTTCTGTTTTTTTTCCTTTGATGCACTTCTTGTATTCTGCTCGCTTGCTATGATGAAACTTTGCATATTGTAATATGTATGGATCGATGGAACTATGTGCAACCTACTATGTATGGATGGATGGATATATATATGTGCTGGATATTTATTATGTTGGATATATATGTGCTGGATATTTATGTGATGGATATATATGTGCTGTGAAATATTTGTTGTGATAATTGTTGGATATAAGAAAAACAGAACAAAAAAGAGGCAGTGCAGGCTCTTTGCCGTCCGCGGCAGACGGCAAAGACCCCTTTGCCGTCGGTGGCAGACGGCAAAGGGGGCACGTGGCGCCCACCTGTGCTTCCTGGGGATGGACCATTTGGCCAATTTGCCTACCGTGGCGGACGGCAAAGCCAAGCTGATGGCAAAGACTTTGCCTTTGCCGTTCGCCGAGCAGACGACAAAAAAGAGCGGGCGCTGACGTATAGCTGACGTCGTCTGGCGGACGGCAAAGAGGCGCTCAAATTTGCCGTCCGCTGGCGGACGGAAAAGGCCGCCGTTAGCCGCCTAACGGAGTGACGCTGGCGGACGTGCAACATTTTGCCGTCCCCCCTCTTTGCCATCAGCCGCTGTAGGCAAAGGGCTCTTTGCCGTCCGCCATAAAAAGCCGACGGCAAAGGACCTGTTTGCCAACCCTATCTTTGCCGTCACTCTTTGCCGTCCGCCGCGGACGGCAAAGTGCTTTGCCGTCAGCCGTCCCTGCCTTTGTCGTCCGCCATGGCAGACGACAAAGTACTGGATTCCTGTAGAGTTGATACGTCCATTTTGCATCATGCTTTTATATCGATATTTGTTGCATTATGGGATGTTATTACACATTATGTCACAATGCTTATGCCTATTCTCTCTTATTTTACAAGGTTTACATAAAGAGGGAGAATGCCGGCAACTGGGATTCTGGGCTGGAAAAGGAGCAAATATTAGAGACCTATTTTGCACAACTCCAAAAGTCCTAAAACTTCACAGAAGTCATTTTCAGAATATATAAAAAATAATGAGCGCAAGAAGTTCCAGAGGGGGGCACACCCTGCCCAAGAGGGTGGGGGCACGCCCTACCCCCTGGGCGCGCCCCCCTGCCTCGTGGGCCCCCTGGTGGCCCTCCGATGCCCATCCTCTGCTATATGGAGTCTTTCGATGAGGAAAAAAAATCATAAGCCAGCTTTCAGGACGAGACTCCGCCGCCACGAGGCGGAACCTTGGCGGAACCAATCTAGGGCTCTGGCGGAGCTGTTCTGCCGGGGAAACTTCCCTCCGGGTGGGGGAAATCATCGCCATCGTCATCACCAACCCTCCTCTCATCGGGAGGGGGTCAATCTCCATCAACATCTTCATCAGCACCATCTCCTATAAAACCCTAGTTCATCTCTTGTATCCAATTCTTGTCTCCAAGTCTGGGATTGGTACCTGTGGGTTGCTAGTAGTGTTGATTACTCCTTGTAGTTGATGCTAGTTGGTTTATTTGGTGGAAGATCATATGTTTAGAGCCTATATGCACATTAATACCCCTCTGATTATGAACATGAATATGCTTTGTGAGTAGTTATGTTTGTTCCTGAGGACATGGGAGAAGTCTTGCTATTAGTAGTCATGTGAATTTGCTATTCGTTCGATATTTTGATGAGATGTATGTTGTCTCTCCTATAGTGGTGTTATGTGAACATCGACTACATGACACTTCACCATTATTTGGGCCTAGAGGAAGGCATTGGGAAGTATTAAGTAGATGATGGGTTGCTAGAGCGACAGAAGCTTAAACCCTAGTTTATGCGTTGCTTCGTAAAGGGCTAATTTGGATCCATATGTTTCATGCTATGGTTAGGTTTACCTTAATACTTTTGTTGTAGTTGCGGATGCTTGCAATAGAGGTTAATCATAAGTGGGATGCTTGTCCAAGTAAGGGCAGTACCCAAGCACCGGTCCACCCACATACCAAATTATCAAAGTACCGAACGCGAATCATATGACCGTGATGAAACCTAGCTTGACGATATTCCCATGTGTCCTCGGGAGCGCTTTACATCATATAAGAGTTTGTCCAGGCTTGTACTTTGCTACAAAAAGGATTGGGCCACCTTGCTGCACTTTATTTACTTTTGTTACTTGTTGCTCGTTACCAATTATCTTATCACAAAACTATCTGTTACCTATAATTTCAGTGCTTACAGAGAATACCTTCCTGAAAACCGCTTATCATTTCCTTCTGCTCCTCGTTGGGTTCGACACTCTTACTTATCGAAAGGACTATGATATATCCCCTATACTTGTGGGTCATCAAGTCTTTGCAGCAAAAAATAATGTTAGGGAGGGTCAAAAGACAGCCACACCAGCATGTGGCCCAAATATATATGAGTGAAAAGGGTGGTATGTGATGTTCAAAATTCCAATGCACAACTTTGACCCCGCGGGCCCACGGTTGGGCGCGTCATTGAAGATCGATGAGAGGGGCCAGAAGTCAAGAACCACCTGGAAGTGGCCAAATATACATACGAATATTGGGGATGTTTAAAATTTTAAATACACAATGCATAACTTTGGTGGCACCTGCCTCGCAGACCCGAAAGCACCCTAACAACCACCTAGCTAGGATATATATATATAATGACATAATGTCGTACCTAGCTAGGATGCTTAGCCCACCACCTCCCACTTCGTGTCAGCAGGGTGGATGCATGTAATGATCGATACTTTGGTCGTACATGCATGTCGCCATGACCCATCATAAGACGGACCAATGAATCTTTCGTTTGGTGAAATGACAATTGTTGTTGTCGATAAACCGCTTGGGCCAATAGATTGAACCATCATAAACATCGCACAAGAGGGACCACAAACCAACACCTCTTGCATGCGGCCCAAAATGATGTACGTTGGGAAGGGGTGATGTGTGTTTTCAATATAGAATAATGTACAATTTAGATGTGGTGCCTACCTCTCGATACAGACAACAACGAGGAAGGTAAGGTAGTTAAGGACGAGATACATACACAGGGTTTGATGTAGGTCGAACCTAGCAATCCGAGCATCTGGGAGGGAATCCTGACAACGCATGAGCTCGAGCTTTGGTTGACCGACATTTGACGGTGACCGGCCCTACATGAACTAGGAGGAATCCATTCATGGTCAACACATACCCCTCATTATCGGTCAAAGGGATGATATATACACACTCGGGGAGCCCACAAATATCCGTGTCGTCACAAAAAACCACACAAAGGAGACGTGGTCGATCAGAAGACCCCGTATACACTGCATGCAGCCTGAAAATATGTATGGGTACGATGGTGTATGATGTGTTTAAATCCCAAATGCACAACTTCGATGGGCCACGCCAAGTACATTACAAACCAAACACCGTACCCGACTCCAAGCCTGGTTCAATACCTATGATGTCAGTTTCCCAACT
>NC_041388.1:380538320-380559440 GCF_002162155.2 Triticum dicoccoides
TTTGTCTAGCATGGGACACATCTATATATATATATCTATACATCTATACATCTATACATCTATACACATATATAGTGTGTGAATAACTATGAAAGTTGCTCATTGGATGAAGCCAATTCGACGGTACAGAGATGGCAAATCCGAGCACTACTAGCTGTTGGATATCATCTACATTCCACCAAATTCTGCCACATGTACAATCTAGAAGACTCCATGGTTGAACTTAAGCATAATGCACAAACCTATAAACACAAGCACTTCTCCGTCGATCACCTGCATCCTCAAGATATCACGTTGGTGATGTTCTACTTCGTCAGGGACGTCAACCCCGCCAAGGATGCACTCGAGCCTAGCCACCACATCATCGGGATCGAGGTTGACACGGCCGCCGCGGGCAATGATGAAGCCGTAGGCTGCCTTTATCTTGACTGAATCGTAGAGGTCCTCTGCCCATTCCTTGCGGGGCATCAGGCTCTCGATGAGCACTGGTGATGACGGCTCTTCGGGTGGGTCATCGACCATGCCGCCGAGTAGCTCTGGATCTTTTGAACGGTGGATGGCAAACTGCTCAGCACACCTCCTCTGCAATATGTCAATTGTGCTCCCAAGGACTGTGACACCGATATTGCCACCGATGGGCCATGGTGCCTGTACCGGCCGATGAAGGTCTTTCTACCCGACCTACTCCGGCTTGTTCTCCTCGCCGAAGATGTAACATAGGTAGGCATCGACGTCGAAGCTTTGGTCGGTGCCTGTCATGCTTGGAATAACTAATGGTAGATGGGTGAGGACTAGATCTTCGCAGAGTGTCGTGTCGGTGTGTTGCCACCTGGGTTATATGCAGCAAGCCGTTAGCTGGTCGCGGGAAACCGATGAGGGAATAGGCGTGGATTTTACAATTCATCCATGTGGAGCGCGGGAAGCATTCGCTGGAGCACGGGAAGACTAAGTGGAGCACACACACAACCCGAATATTGTATCCAGTGCCACGTGTTATTTATCACACAAGTGTTAACATAAGGAAACATATGTGTAACTTACTAATCATCGCACACGAGTACTCGCAGACGCATCGTGTGCGATACTCCTAGCCACCGCAAGCAACTAGTTTGCATTTTTCAAAGTTTTTTTGTACACACAGAATCGCACATGAACTAACTATATTAACCGTCTGTCTTGTAATTTCTCATCGCAAACAGTTCATCCGAGTCGTCTGTTTGCCACGTATCACACACATCTTGTTAAGTTGAACTATTTATGTTGCGTTCGCTAATCGAAAACAGTTCGTCCGAGTGAACCTTATGCCCTATATCACACACACCTTGATCTGGCTAACCATTTATGTTGCACTCCCTAATAGCAAACGGTTCATCGGAGCAAACTGTATGACGTATATCGCACACACATTGATATGGCTGTCCATTTCTATTGTTCTGCCTCATCGCAAACAGTTCGAACGGGTTAACCGTGTGGCCTGAATCGCACACGCAACTAAAATCTGAACCGTGTTTGATGCATCCTCCATCACAAACGTTTTGCACCCTTTTGACGGTTTTCATACACCACCATTTGCGATTATTGCATCGCACACAGTTTCTCGAAGGGTCTCTGAACATAGTGTCGCGTTAGCAGCATCCTGTAGTAGTGATGGTTTCTTCTCCTATATTGGTAATTGTCTCTTCCACCCGTGTTGAATCTACCATGTCCCCAGTGTTGGGGAACGTAGCAGAATTTTTTTAAAAAATTCTACGCATCACCAAGATCAATCTATGGAGTCATCTAGAAACGAGGGAGAGAGGAGTGCATCTACATACCCTTGTAGATCGCACGCGGAAGCGTTCAAGAGAACGGGGTTGATGGAGTCGTACTCGTCGAGATCCAAATCACCGATGACCAAGTGCCGAATGGACAACACCTTCGCGTTCAACACACGTACGGTTGGGAAGACGTCTCCTCCTTCTTGATCCAGCAAGGAGGAAGGAGAGGTTGATGAAGATCCAGCAGCACGACGGTGTGGTGGTGGATGCAGCAGGATCCCGGCAGGGCTTCGCCAAGCACAAGCGGGAGGAGAGGTGTTACGGAGGGAGAGGGAGACGCCAAGAGCAAGGGGGTGCGGCTGCCCTCCCTCCCCCCCATTTATATAGGGGCCTTGGGGGGGGGGACGCCGGCCCTACGGAGATGGATCTCCAAGGGGGCGGTGACCAAGGGGTGGCTTCCCCCCCAAGCCAAGTGGGGGGCGCCCCCACCCATAGGGTTTCCCAACCCTAGGCGCAAGGGAGGCCCAAGGGGGGGTGCACCAGCCCACTAGGGGCTGGTTCCCCTCCCAATTCAGCCCATGGGGCCCTCTGGGATAGGTGGCCCCACCTGGTGGACCCCCGGGACCCTTCCGATGGTCCCGGTATAGTACCGGCGACCGCCGAAACCTTCCCGATGGCCAAAACTGGACTTCCTATATATAAATCTTTACCTCCGGACCACTCCGGAACTCCTCGTGACCTCCGGGATCTCATCTGGGACTCCGAACAACTTTCGGGTTACTGCATACTAATATCTCTACAACCCTAGCGTCACCGAACCTTAAGTGTGTAGACCCTACGGGTTCGGGAGACATGCAGACATGACCGAGACGACTCTCCGGTCAATAACCAACAGCGGGATATGGATACCCATGTTGGCTCCCACATGCTCCTCGATGATCTCATCGGATGAACCACAATGTCGAGGATTCAATCAATCCGTATACAATTCCCTTTGTCAATCGGTACGTTACTTGCCCGAGACTCGATCGTCGGTATCCCAATACCTCGTTCAATCTCGTTACCGGCAAGTCACTTTACTCGTGTCGTAATGCATGATCCCGTGATCAACCACTTGGTCACATTGAGCTCATTATGATGATGCATTACCGAGTGGGCCCAGAGATACCTCTTCGTCATACGGAGTGACAAATCCCAGTCTCGATTCGTGCCAACCCAACAGACACTTTTGGAGATACCTGTAGTGTACCTTTGTAGTCACCCAGTTACGTTGTGACGTTTGGCACACCCAAGGCACTCCTACGGTATCCGGGAGTTGCACAATCTCATGGTCTAAGGAAATGATACTTGACATTCGGAAAAGCTACAACAAACGAACTACACGATCTTTGAGCTATGCTTAGGATTGGGTCTTGTCCATCACATCATTCTCCTAATGATGTGATCCCGTTATCAATGACACCCAATGTCCATATTCAGGAAACCATGACTATCTTTTGATCAACGAGCTAGTCAACTAGAGGCTCACTAGGGACGTGTTGTGGTCTATGTATTCACACATGTATTACGATTTCTGGATAACACAATTATAGCATGAACAATAGACAATTATCATGAACAAAGAAATATAATAATAACCATTTTATTATTGCCTCTAGGGCATATTTCCAACAGTCTCCCACTTGCGCTAGAGTCAATAGTCTAGTTACATTGTGATGAATCAAACACCCATGCAGTTCTGGTGTTGATCATGTTTTGCTCTAGGGAGAGGTTTAGTCAACGGATCTACCACATTCAGGTCCGTATGTACTTTACAAATCTCTATGTCTCCATTTGAACACTTTCACGAATGGAGATGAAGCGACGCTTGATATGCCTGGTCTTCCTGTGAAACCTGGGCTCCTTGGCAAGGGCAATAGCTCCAGTGTTGTCACAGAAGAGAGTCATCGGGCCCGACGCATTGGGTATGACTCCTAGGTCGGTGATGAACTCCTTCACCCAGATTGCTTCTTGTGCTGCCTCCGAGGCTACCATGTACTCCGCTTAACATGTAGATCCCGCCACCACGCTTTGCTTGCAACTGCACCAGCTTACTGCCCCACCATTCAAAATATACACGTATCCGGTTTGTGACTTAGAGTCATCCAGATCTGTGTCGAAGCTAGCATCGACGTAACCCTTTACGATGAGCTCTTCATCACCTGCATAAACGAGAAACATATCCTTAGTCCTTTTCAGGTACTTCAGGATATTCTTGACCGCTGTCCAGTGTTCCATGCCGGGATTACTTTGGTACCTTCCTACCAAACTTATGGCAAGGTTTACATCGGGTCTGGTACACAACATAGCATACATGATAGACCCTATGGCCGAGGCATAGGGGACGACACTCATCTTTTCTCTATCTTCTGCCGTGGTCGGGCATTGAGCCGTGCTCAATCTCGTACCTTGCAATACAGGCAAGAACCCCTTCTTTGACTGATCCATTTTGAACTTCTTCAATATCTTGTCAAGGTACGTACTCTGTGAAAGACCAATGAGGCGTCTCGATCTATCTCTATAGATCTTGATGCCTAATATATAAGCAGCTTCTCCAAGATCCTTCATTGAAAAACACTTGTTCAAGTAGGCCTTTATGCTTTCCAAGAATTCTATATCATTTCCCATCAATAGTATGTCATCCACATACAATATGAGAAATGCTACAGAGCTCCCACTCACTTTCTTGTAAATGCAGGCTTCTCCATAAGTCTGCGTAAACCCAAACGCTTTGATCATCTCATCAAAACGAATGTTCCAACTCCGAGATGCTTACACCAGCCCATAAATCGAGCGTTGGAGCTTGCACACCTTGTCAGCATTCTTAGGATCGACAAAACCTTTCGGCTGCATCATATACAATTCTTCCTTAAGGAAACCATTAAGGAATGCCGTTTTGACGTCCATTTGCCATATCTCATAATCATAGAATGTGGGAATTGCTAACATGATTTGGACGGACTTCAGCTTCGCTATGGGTGAGAAAGTCTCATCATAGTCAACCCCTTGAACTTGTCGATAACCCTTAGTGACAAGCCGAGCTTTATAGATGGTCACATTACCATCCGCGTCTGTCTTCTTCTTAAAGATCCATTTATTTTCTATGGCTCGCCGATCATCGAGCAAGTCAGTCAAAGTCCATACTTCGTTTCATACATGGATCCTATCTCGGATTTCATGGCTTCCAGCCATTTGTCGGAATCCGGGCCCGCCATTGCTTCTTCATAGTTAGAAGGTTCACCGTTGTCTAACAACATGATTTCCAAGACGGGGTTGCCGTACCACTCTGGCGCGGAACGTGTCCTCGTGGACCTACGAAGTTCAGTAGCAACTTGATCTGAAGTTTCATGATCATCATCATTAACTTCCTCTCTAGTCGGTGCAGGCACCTCAGGAACATTTTCTTGAGCTGCGCCACTTACCAGTTCAAGAGGTAATACTTCATCAAGTTCTACTTTCCTCCCACTTATTTGTTTCGGGAGAAACTCTTTCTCGAGAAAGGACCCATTCTTGGCAACAAAGATCTTGCCTTCGGATCTAAGGTAGAAGGTATACCCAATAGTTTCTTTAGGGTATCCTATGAAGACACATTTTTCCGATTTGGGTTCGAGCTTTTCAGGTTGAAGTTTCTTGACATAAGCATCGCATCCCCAAACTTTTAGAAACGACAACTTAGGTTTCTTCTCAAATCATAATTCATACGGTGTCGTCTCAACGAATTTCGACGGAGCCCTATTTAAAGTGAATGTGGCAGTCTCTAAAGCATTGCCCCAAAATGACAGCGGTAGATCGGTAAGAGACATCATAGATCGCACCATATCCAATAGAGTGCGATTACAACGTTCGGACACACCATTACGCTGAGGTGTTCCAGGCGGCGTGAGTTGTGAAACTATTCCACATTTCCTTAAGTGTGTGCCAAATTCGTGACTCAAGTATTCTCCCCCACGATCTGATCGCAAGAACTTGATTTTCCTGTCACGTCGATTCTCAACCTCATTCTAAAATTCTTTGAACTTTTCAAAGGTCTCAGACTTGTGTTTCATTAAGTAGACATACCCATATCTACTCAACTCATCAGTGAGGGTGAGAACATAACGATAGCCACGACGAGCCTCAACACTCATTGGACCGCACACATCAGTATGTATGATTTCCAATAAGTTGGTTGCTCGCTCCATTGTTCCTGAGAACGGAGTCTTGGTCATTTTACCCATGAGGCATGGTTCGCACGTGTCAAATGATTCATAATCAAGAGATTCTAAAAGTCCATCTGCATGGAGCTTCTTCATGCGTTTGACACCTATGTGACCAAGGTGGCAGTGCCACAAGTATGTGGGACTATCATTATCAACCTTACATCTTTTGGTATTCACACTATGAATATGTGTAACATTACGCTCGAGATTCATTAAGAATAAACCATTCACCAACGGAGCATGACCATAAAACATATCTCTCATATAAATAGAACAACCATTATTCTCGGATTTAAATGAGTAGCCATCTCGAATTAAACGAGATCCTGATACAATGTTCATGCTCAAAGCTGTCACTAAATAACAATTATTGAGGTTTAAAACTAATCCTGTAGGTAAATGTAGAGGCAACGTGCCGACAGCGATCACATCGACCTTGGAACCATTCCCGACGCGCATCGTCACCTCGTTCTTCGCCAGTCTCCGTTTATTCCGCAGCTCCTGCTTTGAGTTACAAATGTGAGCAACCGCACCGGTATCAAATACCCAGGAGCTACTACGAGTACTGGTAAGGTACACATCAATTACATGTATATCACATATACCTTTAGTGTTGCCGGCCTTCTTGTCCGCTAAGTATTTGGGGCAGTTCCGCTTACAGTGACCACTTCCCTTGCAATAAAAACACTTAGTCTCGGGCTTGGGTCCATTCTTTGGCTTCTTCCCAGTAGCTTGCTTACCGGGCGCGGCAACTCCCTTGCCGTCCTTCTTGAAGTTCTTTTTACCCTTGCCTTTCTTGAACTTAGTGGTTTTATTCACCATCAACACTTGATGTTCCTTTTTGATTTCCACCTCTGCTGATTTCAGCATTGAATATACCTCAGGAATGGTCTTTTCCATCCCCTGCATATTGAAGTTCATCACAAAGCTCTTGTAACTCGGTGGAAGTGACTAAAGGATTCTGTCAATGACCGTGTCATCCGGGAGATTAACTCCCAGCTGAGTCAAGCGGTTATGCAACCCAGACATTTTGAGTATGTGCTCACTGATAGAACTATTTTCCTCCATCTTACAGCTGAAGAACTTGTCGGAGACTTCATATCTCTCGACCCGGGCATGAGCTTGGAAAACCATTTTCAGCTCTTCGAACATCTCATATGGTCCGTGTCTCTCAAAATGCTTTTGGAGCCCCGGTTCTAAGCTGTAAAGCATGCCGCACTGAACAAGGGAGTAATCATTGGCACGTGACTACCAAGCGTTCATAACGTCTTGGTTCTCTGGGACAGGTGCGTTACCTGGCGGTGCTTCTAGGACATAATCTTTCTTGGCAGCTATGAGGATGATCCTCAGGTTCCGGACCCAGTCCGTATAGTTGCTGCCATCATCTTTTAGCTTGGTTTTCTCTAGGAACGCATTGAAGTTGAGGACAACATGGGCCATTTGATCTACAAGACATATTGTAAAGATTTTAGACTAAGTTCATGATAATTTAGTTCATCTAATCAAATTACTCAATGAACTCCCACTCAGATAGACATCCCTCTAGTCATCTAAGTGAAACATGATCCGAGTCAACTAGGCCGTGTCCGATCATCACGTGAGACAGACTAATCAACATCGGTGAACATCTTCATGTTGATCATATCTTCTATACGACTCATGCTCGAACTTTCGGTCTTCTGTGTTCCGAGGCCATGTCTGTACATGCTAGGCTCTGTAAGTCAACCTAAGTGTATTGCGTGTGTAAATCTGGCTTACACCCCTTGTATTCGAATGTTAGAATCTATCACACCCGATCATCGCGTGGTTCTTCGAAACAACAAACCTTCGCAACGGTGCACAGTTAGGGGGAACACTTTCTTGAAATTATTACGAGGGATCATCTTATTTAAGCTACCGTCGTTCTAAGCAAATAAGATGTAAAACATGATAAACATCACATGCAATCAAATAGTGACATGATATGGCCAATATCATTTGCTCCTTTTGATCTCCATCTTCGAGGCTCCATGATCATCGATGTCACCGGCATGACACCATGATCTCCATCATCGTGTCTTCTTGAAGTTGTCTCGTCATCTATTACTTCTACTACTATGGCTAACGCTTTAGCAATAAAGTAAAGTAATTACATGACGTTTATGTTGACACACAGGTCATAAATAAATAAAGACAACTCCTATGGCTCCTGCCAGTTGTCATACTCATCGACATGCAAGTCGTGATTCCTATTACAAGAACATGATCATCTCATACATCACATATATCATTCATCACATCCTTTGGCCATATCACATCACAAAACACTTGCTGCAAAAACAAGTTAGACGTCCTCTAATTGTTGTTGCAAGTTTTTACGTGGCCGCTAAAGGTTTCTAGCAAGAACGTTTCTTACCTATGCCAAGACCACAACGTGAATTGCCAATTTATATTTACCCTTCATAAGGACCCTGTTCATCGAATCTGATCCGAGTAAAGTGGGAGAGACAGACACCCGCCAGCCACCTTATGCAACTAGTGCATGTCAGTCGGTGGAACCAGTCTCACGTAAGCGTACGTGTAAGGTCGGTCCGGGCCGCTTCATCCCACAATGCCGCCGAATCAAGATAAGACTAGTAACAGCAAGATAATTGACAATATCGATGCCCACAACTACTTTGTGTTCTACTCGTGCATAGAAACTACGCATAGACCTAGCTCATGATGCCACTGTTGGGGAACATAGCAGAATTTTTTTTAAAATTCTATGCATCACCAAGATCAATCTATGGAGTCATCTAGCAACGAGGGAGAGAGGAGTGCATCTACATACCCTTGTAGATCTCGCGCGGAAGCGTTCAAGAGAACGGGGTTGATGGAGTCGTACTCGTCATGATCCAAATCATCGATGACCAAGTGCCGAACGGACAGCACCTCCGCGTTCAACACACGTATGGTTGGGAAGACGTCTCCTCCTTCTTGATCCAGCAAGGGGGAAGGAGAGGTTGATGAAGATCCAGCAGCATGACGGCATGGTGGTGGATGCAGCAGGATCCCGGCAGGGCTTCGCCAAGCACAAGCGGGAGGAGAGGTGTTGCGAAGGGAGAGGAAGGCACCAAGAGCAAGGGGGTCCGGCTGCCCTCCCTCCCCCTCTTTATATAGGGGCCTTGGGGAGGGGGGCGCCGGCCCTAGGGAGATGGATCTCCAAGGGGGCGGCGGCCAAGGGGTGGCTTCCCCCCCAAGCAAAGTGGGGGGCGCCCCCACCCCTAGGGTTTCCCAACCCTAGGCGCAGGGGAGGCCCAAGGGGGGGGGGGGCGCACCAGCCCACTAGGGGCTGGTTCCCCTCCCAATTCAGCCCATGGGTCCCTCCGGGATAGGTGACCCCACCCGGTGGACCCCCGGGACCCTTCCGGTGGTCCCGGTACAATACCGGCGACCCCCGAAACCTTCCCGATGGCCAAAACTTGACTTCCTATATATAAATCTTTACCTCCAGACCACTCCGGAACTCCTCGTGACCTCCGGGATCTCATCCGGGACTCCGAACAACTTTCAGGTTACTGCATACTAATATCTCTACAACCCTAGCGTCACCGAACCTTAAGTGTGTAGACCCTACGGGTTCGGGAGACATGCAGACATGACCGAGATGACTCTCCGGTCAATAACCAACAACGGGATCTGGATACCCATGTTGGCTTCCACATGCTCCTCGATGATCTCATCAGATGAACCACGATGTCGAGGATTCAATCAATCCGTATACAATTCCGTTTGTCAATCGGTATGTTACTTGCCTGAGACTCGATCATCGGTATCCCAATACCTCGTTCAATCTCGTTACCGGCAAGTCACTTTACTCATGCCGTAATGCATGATCCCATGATCAACCACTTGGTCACATTGAGCTCATTATGATGATGCATTACCGAGTGGGCCCAGAGATACCTCTCCGTCATACGGAGTGACAAATCCCAGTCTCGATTCGTGCCAACCCAACAGACACTTTTGGAGATACCTGTAGTGTACCTTTATAGTCACCCAGTTACGTTGTGACGTTTGGCACACCCAAGGCACTCCTACGGTATCCGAGAGTTGCACAATCTCATGGTCTAAGGAAATGATACTTGACATTCGGAAAAGCTACAGCAAACGAACTACACGATCTTTGAGGTATGCTTAGGATTGGGTATTGTCCATCACATCATTCTCCTAATGATGTGATCCCGTTATCAATGACATCCAGTGTCCATAGTCAGGAAATCATGACTATCTTTTGATCAACGAGCTAGTCAACTAGAGGCTCACTAGGGACGTGTTGTGGTCTATGTATTCACACATGTATTATGATTTCCGAATAACACAATTATAGCATGAACAATAGACAATTATCATGAACAAAGAAATATAATAATAACCATTTTATTATTGCCTCTAGGGCATATTTCCAACACCCAGCCACCTCCATATTGTCCGACCATCTCCACCTCCATAGTGTCTAGCTATCTACACCTCTTCCTCTTCTGTGAAATGGGTAGGGAACCGTAGATCAGGTTTGAAGGGGTAACAGACATCACCTCTGTGGTGAGGGGGTAGGCCATCTAACACCAAAAGGGGCCTAGAATTGTGGTTAATCTCTTTTGTGGATCCTTGCTGATATGTCTCCGTCGTATCTATAATTTTTGATTGTTCCATGCCAATATTCTACAACTTTCATATACTTTTGGCAACTTTTTATACTATTTTTGGGACTAACATATTGATCCAGTGCCCAGTGCCAGTTCCTGTTTGTTGCATGTTTTTTGTTTCGCATAATATCCATATCAAACGGAGTCCAAACGGGATAAAAACTGACGGAGATTTTTTTGGAATATATATGATTTTTGGGAAGAAAAATCCACGAGATACGGTGCCCGAGGTGGCCACGAGGCAGGGGGGCGCACCCCTGACCCTCGTGGGCCACCCGTATGGCCGTTGATGCCCTTCTTCCGCCGCAAGAAAGCTAATATCTGGATAGAGATCGTGTTAAAATTTCAGCCCAATCGGAGTTACAGATCTCTGGGAATATAAGAAACGGTGAAAGGGAAGAATCTGGGAATGCAAAAACAGAGAGAGACAGAGAGACATATCCAATCTCGGAGGGGCTCTCGCCCCTCCCATGCCATGGAGGCCAAGGAACAGAGGGGAAACCCTTCTCCCATATAGGGAGGAGGTCAAGGAAGAAGAAGATGAAGGGGCCCCCTCTCCCCTTCTCTTCCGGTGGCGCCGGAACGCTGCCGTGGCCATCATCATCATCACCGCGATCTACACCAACAGCTCTGCCATCTTCACCAACATATCCATCACCTTCCCCCTCTATCTACAGCGGTCCACTCTCCCGCAACCCGTTGTACCCTCTACTTGAACATGGTGCTTTATGCTTCATATTATTATCCAATGATGTGTTGCCATCCTATGATGTCTGAGTAGATTTTCGTTGTCCTATCGGTGGTTGATGAATTGCTATGACTGATTTAATTTGCTTGTGGTTATGTTGCTGTCCTTTGGTGCCCATCATATGATTGCGCGCGTGGATCACACCCTAGGGTTAGTTGTATGTTGATAGGACTATGTATTGGAGGGCAAGAGTGACAGAAGCTTCAACCTAGCATAGAAATTGATGCATACGGGATTGAAGGGGGACCAATATATCTTAATGCTATGGTTGGGTTTTACCTTAATGAACATTAGTAGTTGCGGATGCTTGCTAATAGTTCCAATCATAAGTGCATATAATTCCAAGCCAGGGATGACATGCCAGCAGTGGCCTCTCCCACATAATACTTGCTATCGGTCTAGTAAAGTAGTCAATTGCTTAGGGGCGATTTCGCAACTCCTACCACCACTTTTCCACACTCGCTATATTTACTTTATTGCTTCTTTACTTACAACAGCCCCTACTTTTTATTTACGTACTATTTATTATCTTGCAAACCTATCCAAAAACACCTAAAAAGTACTTCTAGTTTCATACTTGTTCTAGGTAAAGTGAATGTCAAGCGTGCGTAGAGTTGTATCGGTGGTCGATAGAACTTGAGGGAATATTTGTTCTACCTTTAGCTCCTCATTGGGTTCAACACTCTTACATATCGAAAACTGTTGCGATCCCCTATACTTGTGGGTTATCAAGACCTTTTTCTGGCGCCGTTGCCGGGGAGCAATAGTGTGGGGTGAATATTCTCGTGTGTGCTTGTTTGCTTTATCACTAAGTAATTTTTATTTGCTGTTCTTAGTTGTTCTCTATCTTTAGTTATGGATATGGAACACGAAATACCAAAAAATTAGGTGTACCTGCTACTCATGGAGATGGGGAACCTCCTAAAACCCTCGATGCTGGTTATGTGAAAAATATTATGGACTACTTTAATAATCCTGAGAAAACCCCATTCAATTATGTAATGGGAGTAACGTTGGATCAACCTGAATACTTTAGGGATTAGCGCTTGACACAAAAGGGAAACTATTATGGGATCAAATTCATATATTGAATTGGTATGCTAGGCAACTATGCTCGAGATATGATTATACTTGTTGCTCTAAGGTGAAGGCTCCACACCTTCCCTTTTCATGTGAATTTGATGATAATGAAACCTTAGCTTCTTATGCTAATGGTATATATGATTACTATGATGTGGAACAAATAGAAGAACTTGTTGCTTTTAAGGGTGCTTATGAAATTGAATCTTTGTTTGAAAAGCATGAAACTTATGATGATGTTTATAGGCCTGAAAATTTAGCTATCTTAAAATATTGCTATGATAATTATGAATATAATTCCTATATTAATGCGCTTATTGAGAAAGTCTCCGTTGTCCAAGAAGAGACTAATATTTTGCAGGAGTCTATGGAAGAAGAAATTGATGAAACTGTGAGCTCATTGGATAAAAAAGATGAGGAGGAGAGCAAAGAGCAAAAGGAGGAAGAGCGGATTAGCTACACGTGCCCACCTTCTAATGAGAGTAACTCTTCAACTCATACATTGTTTAAGTTCCCTTCGTGCTTACCGGAGGATGATTGCTATGATGATTGTTATGATCCCGTTGATTCTTTTGAAATATCCCTTTTTGATGATGCTTGCTATGCTTGTGGCCAAGATGCCAATATGAATTATGCTTATGGAGATGAACTTGCTATAGTTCCTTATGTTAACCATGAAATTGTTTCTATTGCACCCACACATGATAGTCCTATTATCTTTTTGAATTCTCCAAACTACACTATATCAGAGAAGTTTGCTCTTATTAAGGAATATATTGATGGGTTGCCTTTTACCGTTGCACATGATGATTTTGATGAATATAATATGCATGTGCTTGCTGCTCCTACTTGCAATTATCATTAGAGAGGAACTATATCTCCACCTCTCTATGTTTCCAATATGATAAAATTGCAAGAAACTGTTTATACTATGCATTGGCCTTTACTATGTGTGCATGAATTGTTCTTTTATGACATGCCGATGCATAGGAAGAGAGTTAGACTTCGTTGTTGCATGATATATGTTACTTTGTGCTCACTACTAAATTACAAATCATTGTTAATTAAAATTGGCTTTGATATAGCTTGGGATCCGGGTGGATTCACTACTTGAGCACTATATGCCTAGCTTAATGGCTTTAAAGAAAGCGCTGCCAGGGAGACAACCCGGAAGTTTTAGAGAGTCATTTATTTCTGTTGAGTGCTTTTATATAGTTTAAAAACAACAAATATAAAGAGGGGAACCCAAATTTTTTTCAAAAAGGAAAGCGAAAGTGAGAAAGACAAGCATTGTTGAAGTGGGAGCTAGCCTTGAACTTTGTTCATGCTCATGGAAACTTTGTGAATCTTGATTACAGAAACTTCTCAATAAAAATAATTATCTCCTTGTACAATTACATTGTATTATAAAAATAATGTGCCAAGGTTTGCCTTTAGGATGTTTACATTTGCTTGATGGTTTGTACGGTGCAGGACAAAAACTTTGGCTGTAGTGCGCGATTTTACATTTTTAGCTGGAACGTCAAATAGTTCTGATTATTTTTGCACTGTATTCCTATACAAATTGTTTATTTTTTCTAATTTTGGTAAAAAATTTCAAGTATCAGAAGTATGGTGAATGTTCATATTATTACAGACTGTTCTGTTTTAGACAGATTCTGTTTTTGATGCATAGTTTGCTTATTTTGATGAAACTATCAATTTATATTAGTGGATTAAGCCATGAAAAAGTTATATTACAGTATACACAATGCAAAAATAAAATATGAATTGGTTTTCAACAGTACTTAGAGTAGTGATTTGCTTTATTATACTAACGGATCTTACCGAGTTTTCTGTTGAAGTTTTGTGTGGATGAAGTGTTCGATGATCGAGAAGGTCTCGATGTGAGAAGAAGGAAGAGAGGCAAGAGCTCAAGCTTGGGGATGCCCGAGGCAACCCAAGTAAATATTCAAGGAGACTCAAGCGTCTAAGCTTGGGGATTCCCCGGAAGGCATCCCCTCTTTCTTCAACAAGTATCGGTATGTTTTCGGATTCATTTCGTTCATGCGATATGTGCAATCTTGGAGCGTCTTTTGCATTTAGTTTTCATTTTTCTTTTATGCACCATGCTGGTATGAGATAGTCCTTGGTTGATTTATAGAATGCTCTTTGCACTTCACTTATATCTTTTGAGTATGGCTTTATAGAATGCTTCATGTGCTTCACTTATATCATTTGAAGTTTGGATTGCCTGTTTCTCTTTACATAGACAACCGCCATTTGTAGAATGCTCTTTTGCTTCACTTATATTTGTTAGAGCGTGGGCATATCTTTTGTAGAAAGAACTAAACTCTCTTGCTTCACTTATATCTATTTAGAGAGATGGCAGGAACTGGTCATTCACATGGTTAGTCATAAAATCCTACATAAAACTTGTAGATCACTGAATATGATATGTTTGATCCCTTGCAATAGTTTTGCGATACAAAGATGGTGATATTAGAGTCATGCTAGTGGGTAGTTGTGGATTAGTAGAAATACTTGTGTTGAGGTTTGTGATTCCCGTAGCATGCACGTATGGTGAACCGTTATGTGATGAAGTCGGAGCATGATTTATTTATTGATTGTCTTCCTTATGAGTGGTGGTCGGGGACGGGCGATGGTCTTTTCCTACCAATCTATCCCCCTAGGATCATGCGCGTAGTACTTTGTTTCGATAGCTAATATACTTTTGCAATAAGTATGTGAGTTCTTTATGACTAATGTTGAGTCCATGGATTATACGCACTCTCACCCTTCCACCATTGATAGCCTCTCTAGTACCGCACAACTTTCGCTGGTACCATAAACCCACCATATACCTTCCTGAAAACAGCCACCATACCTACCTATCATGGCATTTCCATAGCCATTCCGAGATATATTTCCATGCAACTTTCATCATCATCATCATATACATGACTTGAGCATTCATTGTCATATTGCTTTGCATGATCGTAAGATAGCTAGCATGATGTTTTCATGGCTTGTCCGTTTTCTGATATCATTGCTATGCTAGATCATTGCACATCCCGGTACACCGCCGGAGGCATCCATATAGAGTCATACTTTGTTCTAGACATTGAGTTGTAATATTGAGTTGTAAGTAAATAAAAGTGTGATGATCATCATTATTAGAGATTGCCCCAGTGAGGAAAGGATGATGGAGACTATGATTCCCCCATAAGTCGGGATGAGACTCCAGACTTTACAAAAAAATAAAAGAGGCCAAAGAAGCCCAAATAAAAAAAGAGGCCAAAGAAGCCCACAAAAAAAACAAAAAAATGAGAGAAAAAGAGAGAAGGGGCAGTGCTACTATCCCTTTTCCACATTTGTGCTTCAAAGTAGCACCATGTTCTTCATATAGAGAGTCTCTTAAGTTATCACTTTCATATACTAGTGGGAATTTTCATTATAGAACTTGGCTTGTATATTCCGATGATGGGCTTCCTCAAATGCCCAAGGTCTTCATGAGCAAGCAAGTTGGATGCACACCCACTTAGTTTCAGTTGGAGCTTTCATACACTTATAGCTCTAGTGCATCCGTTGCATGTCAATCCCTACTCACTCACATTGATATCTATTGATGGGCATCTCCATAGCCCGTTCATACGCCTAGTTGATGTGAGACTATCTTCTCCTTTTTTTCTTCTCCACCATCATATTCTATTCCACCTATAGTGCTATGTCCATGGCTCACGCTCATGTATTGCGTGAAAGTTGAAAAAGTTTGAGAACCTGAAAAGTATGAAACAATTGCTTGGCTTGTCATCGGGGTTGTGCATGATGTGAATATTTTGTGTGGTGAAGATGGAGCATAGCCAGACTATATGATTTTGTAGGGATAACTTTCTTTGGCCATGTTATTTTGAAAAGACATGATTGCTTTATTAGTGGGCTTGAAGTATTATTGTTTTTATGTCAAATAATAGACTATTGCTTTGAATCACTCGTATCTTAATATTCATGCCATTATTACATTACATAATCAAGATTATGCTAGGTAGCATTCCACATCAAAAATTATCTTTTTTATCATTTACCTACTCGAGGACGAGCAGGAATTAAGCTTGGGGATGCTGATACGTCTCCGTCGTATCTATAATTTTTGATTGTTCCATGCCAATATTCTAGAACTTTCATATACTTTTGGCAACCTTTTATACTATTTTTGGGACTAACATCTTGATCAAGTGCCCAGTGCCAGTTCCTGTTTGTTGCATGTTTTTGTTTCGCAGAATATCCATATCAAACGGAGTCCAAACGGGATAAAAACTGATGGACATTTTTTTGGTATATATATGATTTTTGGGAAGAAAAATCCACGCGAGACGGTGCCCGAGGTGGCCACGAGGCAGGGGGGCACGCCCCTGACCCTCGTGGGCCACTCGTAAGGCGGTTGATGGCCTTCTTTCGCCACAAGAAAGCTAATATCCAGATAGAGATCGTTTTAAAATTTCAGCCCAATCGGAGTTACGGATCTCCAGGAATATAAGAAACGGTGAAAGGGAAGAATCTGGGAACGCAGAAACAGAGAGAGACAGAGAGACAGATCCAATCTCAGAGGGGCTCTCACCCCTCCCATGTCATGGAGGCCAAGGACCAGAGGGGACACCCTTCTCCCATCTAGGGAGGAGGTCAAGGAAGAAGAATACGAAGGGGCCCCCCTCCCCCCTTCTCTTCCGGTGGCGCCGGAACGCTGCCTGGCCATCATCAACATCACCGTGATCTATACCAACACCTCCGCCATATTCACCAAGATCTCCATCACCTTCCCCCCTCTATCTACAATGTTCAACTCTCCCACAACCCGCTGTACCCTCTACTTGAACATGGTGCTTTATGCTTCATATTATTATCCAATGATGTGTTGCCATCCTATGATGTCTGAGTAGATTTTTGTTGTCCTATCGGTGGTTGATGAATTGCTATGATTGATTTAATTTTCTTGTGGTTATGTTGCTGTCCTTTGGTGCCCATCATATGATTGCGCGCGTGGATCACACCCTAGGGTTAGTTGTATGTTGATAGGACTATGTATTGGAGGGCAAGAGTGACAGAAGCTTCAACCTAGCATAGAAATTGATGCATACAGGATTGAAGGGGGACCAATATATCTTAATGCTATGGTTGGGCTTTACCTTAATGAACATTAGTAGTTGCGGATGCTTGCTAATAGTTCCAATCATAAGTGCATAGAATTCCAAGTCAGGGATGACATGCTAGCAGTGGCCTCTCCCACATAATACTTGCTATTGGTCTAGTAAAGTAGTCAATTGCTTAGGGGCGATTTCGCAACTCCTACCACCACTTTTCCACACTCGCTATATTTACTTTATTGCTTATTTACTTACAACAGACCCTACTTTTTATTTACGTAAACTTTATTATCTTGCAAACCTTTCCAAAAACACCTACAAAGTACTTCTAGTTTCATACTTGTTCTAGGTAAAGCGAACGTCAAGCGTGCGTAGAGTTGTATCAGTGGTTGATAGAACTTGAGGGAATATTTGTTCTATCTTTAGCTCCTTGTTGGGTTCGACACTCTTACTTATCGAAAACTGTTGCGATCCCCTATACTTGTGGGTTATCACTTGCCTTTTGGTCAAAGCATATGCTTGATTTGGGGTTGATTTTAGCGATTCTAGTAGGTTGGAGTTGAATGATCTTGGGCGAGCAAAAATTTTGCTCTTCAGGAGTGGGCCTTTGAACCCATGGCGCCTGAAAGTGCCTTTGGGCCTAGTGGTCATTCTATGTTTGATCCAGATGGCCCGTGGGATCCACAAAAGAGATTAACTACAAGTATCACTCCATCTATCATGATTTACCCTTCCTTGACCTAGAATTATTAACCACAATTCTCACTCCACTCAATCATGAAGGAGAATGCATGTATTTTGAAGGAAAACACGACTTACTTAGGTTTAACGAGTCGCCACCCACGTTGAAATCTTCCCCCGCCAACCAGAAGTGGTTACCAGCTGGGGAGACCCCTACCCCGCCGTCGCGGAGTGAGAGAGGCTGACCAGCTTCACAGATCGTGCGGGGAAATCACAGAGCATTGTGGCATGTGCACAACTTCCCTGACCCCCCTATTCGCTGCACCTTGACCTTGTTGTCTTCAGTCAAGATCTGTGCCTTTGGGAGCCCGGTGACGGCAATGCCATCACCATTACGACTGCATGCTAATCCAAGCTAGGAAGGTGTTGTATCCGTGAGGGAAAGGCCGCCTGCCTCGTCATTTCAGTAGAATCCGTTGATTTGGCCTCCTCCATGACCCAGAGGATGAGCTCAATCGGGGAACAACACCCTTTTCCCGAATAGCCACTTCTCCTCCTCCATGTTCACCTCCCTTGAGATATCAAGTGCCTTCTTCCACATCTCCCGCAAGTCCGTGAACCACAAACTTATCTCAAGGAGCCTTGTGAGCTTCAGCGGACCCCGCCCACGGTCTTCGCCGTACGCGCTTCCCACTCCTTCATCGCAATCCGGATGGAACGGAGATCTACACTGATTACAGGAATTAGCACTGGATTCATAGCGAGAGCCGAGTAGAGGGGGCAAGGGATGGTACAACCGCTATTAAGAGAGGAGAAAGAGCTCGGAGTAGGTAAATGGTGGGGGTTGGGGTAGTTATAGCGAGATGGGAAATGGTGCCTTTTCGCCTCCCACACTTCCATTGTACCGCTCCACTTCCATACATGGAGTTTATTAACTCGAGCTCACATGAGCTCGCATGAACGGTAAACTCGAAAAAAATATTTGTTTTTGGAAGATTTTTTTACAAGAAACATTGATGTTCTTTCTATCCATGCATATTTTCACAATGGAAACACATTCGTGAGGTGTGTGAAGAAAAAACAAAATACATGCTCCAAAAAGAGTGTTTTTGGAAGCATTTTATAGCATCGATTTTTTTTGCCCATACCTCCACCCTCGCGAAAGTTTGCATGCGTGTCGAAAAAACATCAATGTTTCTTGCCAAAATAATAAGAACTTTTTATGCCAGAAGACCGTATAACACGAGGTAAATTTCAGAATTTGCAGTCACGACTGATGAAGAGGATCAATGCTTGGGGGACACCCTTTCTCATGCTGACAAGGAGATTATGATTAAAGTAGTCGCACAGGCTATCCCAACTTATATTGTGGGTATCTTTAAACTACCTATGTTAGTGTGTGATGATCTGAACAGAATGGTGCAGAATTTTTGGTGGGGATCTTCAGAGGGCAAGAGGAAAACTCACTGGTTGGCATGGCCAAAAATTCTAGCGCATAAATCTCAGGGTGGATTGGGTTTCAAGGACTTCTGGGTGTTCAACCAAGTTCTAACCGCGAGACACGCACGACGCTTGCTAAATAAGCCTGATAGTTTATGTGCGTAGGTGTTAAAGGCTCGGTATTATCCAGATGGATTCCTTGAGGACACGATGTTTGCCGGAAATGCTTCGCCTACTTGGCAGGCCATCCAGCATGGCCTCAAGCTCCTGAAGAAAGGGCATCATCTGGCATGTCGGGAATGGACAGAGCATCCGCATCTGGTAGGACTACTGGGTGCCCCGGGAGCCCGCACGCCAGCCCATTACACAACAAGGCACCTGCTGGCTAGGACAAGTGGCGGATCTTCTGCATGACGCTGGGGCTTGGCGGATGGATTTGTTACGCCGGCACTTCCTCCCGGCAGACATTGACGCGATCACCAGTATCCACACCTTGCCCCGCATCACCGACAACATTATCGCATGGGCGCTGGAGAAGAATGTATCTTCACAGTTCGATCTGCCTATTGCTTCGCCATGGACGAGCGCAAACGTCCACTGGCTACAGCCACAAGCAGGGCACCGGATGGTCGTCGCGCCATCTTGAGGATCATATGGGGGTGCCCTGCTCCCTCTAAGGTATGCGTGTTTGCATGGAGAGTAGTCACCAATATTGGGGAACGTAGTAATTTCAAAAAAATTCCTACGCACACACAGGATCATGGTGATGGATAGCAATGAGAGGGGAGAGTGTGTCCACGTACCCTCGTAGACAGAATACGGAAGCGTTAGCACAACTCGGTTGATGTAGTCGTACATCTTCACGATCCGACCGATCCAAGTACCGAACGCACGGCACCTCCGAGTTCTGCACATGTTCAACTCGATGATGTCTCGCGAGCTCCGATCCAGCAAAGCTTCATAGAGAGTTTCGTCAGCACGACGGCGTGGTGACGGTGATGATGATGCTACCGACGCAGGGCTTCGCCTAAGAACCGCTACGATATGATCGAGGTGGACTATGGTGGCGGGGGGCACCGCACACGGCTAAGAGATCAATGATCAATTGTTGTGTCTATGGGGTGCCCCTGCCCCCATATATAAAGGAGCAAGGAGGCCGACCGGCCCTCTATGGCGTGCCAGGAGGAGGAGTCGTCCTCCTAGTAGGAGTAGGACTCCCCTGTTTCCTACTCCTACTAGGAGGGGGAAAGGAAGGGGGAGAGGGAGAACGAAAGGGGGGCGCCGCCCCCCTCTCCTAGTCCAATTCAGACCAAAGGGGGAGGGGTGCACAACCTGCCCTAGGCCAGCCCTCTCTCTCCACTAAGGCCCATAAGGCCCATTAATTCTCCC
>NC_041388.1:380559782-380561897 GCF_002162155.2 Triticum dicoccoides
GCACTCCGGTTTTCTCCGAAACCACCCGGAACACTTCCGGTGTCCGAATATAGTCGTCCAATATATCGATCTTTACGTCTCGACCATTTAGAGACTCCTCGTCATGTCCGTGATCATATCCGGGACTCCGAACTACCTTCGGTACATCAAAACACAAAAACTCATAATACCGATCGTCACTGAACTTTAAGCGTGCGGACCCTACGAGTTCGAGAACTATGTAGACATGACCGAGACACGTCTCTAGTCAATAACCAATAGCGGAACCTGGATGCTCATATTGGCTCCCACATATTCTACGAAGATCTTTATCGATCAAACCGCATAACAACATATGTTGTTCCCTTTGTCATTGGTATGTTACTTGCCCGAGATTCGATCGTCGGTATCTCAATACCTATTTCAATCTCATTACTGGCAAGTCTCTTTACTCATTCCGTAATACATCATCCCGCAACTAACTCATTAGTTACAATGCTTGCAAGGCTCATAGTGATGTGCATTACCGAGTGGGCTGTCAGGGTATGGGGTCCCGGCAAACCCTTAAGGTTCGAACACTGGGGTGCGCGCGAAGTCTTTCCCTCCAACCGATCTACGCTCTAGCTTGCTAGGATCTCACAGACGAACTCGATGAACTCACAACACAGAAGGACACAAGGTTTATACTGGTTCGGGCCACCGTTGTGGTGTAATACCCTATTCCAGTGTGGTGGTGGTGGATTGCCTCTTGGGCTGATGATGAACAATACAAGGGCAGAACGACCTCCTAAGGTTGAGGCGTTCTTGTGCTCGGTGAGCTTGTGTGTGAGGTGGTCTCTCTTTTTAACTCAGGTCTTCTCTCCTTAGCTGTGCCCTCTCTTCTCCCTGATCCCTCTCCACTGTGGTGGCTAGTCCTATTTATAGAGGCCCTGGTCCTCTTCCCAAATATCGAGCAGGAAGGGAGCCAACAATGGCGGCTAATTTGAAGGGGGATAGCTAGTACAAGCTATCCTGAAAAAAGTAGTCTTGGCCTGCACAAAGTTTTGGTGGTGACGCTGTTCTGGGCTCCACGGTGACCTTCGTCTTGCAGTCCTCGGTCTTGGTCTTGTTGCACCGAAATGGCAACCTTTGCCAGAGGCCTTGGTACTCCTCAGTTGCGCTTGCTCCCTTTGCACCAAAGAGGAAACAAGGACGCTGTGCGCGCTGGCGCCCGCCTGGCGTCGATCGTCACGGCTCACGTCACGAGAACCTCGTGAGGTTTGCCTTGCCTTGATATCTCCGCTCCTTGTGATCCTGCCTGGCTAGGCCGCTCCAGAGGAGGTCTTGCATCGTCCGCCTCGCGAGGCTTGGCCCCTTGCGAGGGTCTTGGGTGCTTCGTTGGTTAGGATAGGCCGTATGGCCTGCTGGCTTAGCCACGCAGCGGGCCGCAGGCAGGCAAGTCTAGGGACCACCGTTCCCAGAATGCCGACAGTAGCCCCCGGGCCCAAGGTGCGCGCGGGCTTGGCTTCATGGCGAAGCCAAGGGTCAAGCTCAAAGCGCCGGGGGCCCCCAAAGCATGCGGCCTCATTTGACGCGTGGCGGTTGATTGGATGTGGGCGTCTCTGCTTCCCCACGCTACTTCGGCGACTGCACGACTTGATAAGTCCCTGCGACATGCAAGGAATACCATCATTACCTGTGATCGTGGGAGACGCCGGTTGGCCTTCTCTTGCTATAAATGGGGAGGGGGGCAGAGCCCCCGTTGCCTATCTCTTCCTTGCTCGCTTCCTCCTTCTTGCTCCACTGCTCGCAGCGCCTCCGATGGCGCCTCAAAGGAAGTTCTCTGCTTCCGAGAAGGGTAAGGCCCCTCGCGAGGGCCCTGGTTCCCCGGTGCCCAAGCGTGGTCGCGGCCACCCGCGCAAGCACGCTGCGACCCCCGTCGTGGCTCACCGTCGAGGCGGCGCCACGGCACGCGAAGGGGGCCGTCCCAACCATGGCGGCCCAGTCGACGGGGGGAGGTGCGCGATGGTGGCGAGGCCTCCCCACCCGCGCTTCCATTCAGGGGAGGCGTCGCCAGAGTTCGTTGTTTGGTCAGAAAACCCGGCCGGCAACTGGCTCCAGCTTCCGCGCTTCTTTGTCGCTGAGCTGCCGGCCCCT
>NC_041388.1:380562068-380729970 GCF_002162155.2 Triticum dicoccoides
GGTCGAGACTTCTGCCGCGGGCAACATAGCCCTGGCCCGCGGCTGGCACACGTTCGCCCGCGCGCGCGGCCTGGGCAGGCGGTGCACGCTCCACTTCAAGTATGACGGCGGGCCCACCCTTTTCGTGAGGGTGTTCGGGGAAGATGGCCGACATGCTGGATGCTGCCCCAAGATGAACGACGGCGAGGAGGTGCTCGACCTTGGCGATGGTCGTGATGAGGGTGAGGGCGAGCCTGCCCTCAACGGCGACCGCATCTCCTCCAGCTACGGCGGCTCTCCCTCCTGCGACAGCTCCAGCAGTAGTGGCTACGATCAGCGGCCACGCCGTCGTGCTCGCTTCGAAGGCGGGAGCGGGTCATCTCGTTGCCGCGCCTCCGTGAAGCGCGAGGAGGGGTCTGGTTAGGCTTGGGCGTCGCCAAGGGCCTGCCCTCGCAGATTGTTGAAACGCCGCTTTGTTGGTTTTTCCCTTTCTTTCCCTGCACCAGAAAATTAAACCAGTATGAGCCCAGAGGGGTGTGTATCGAACTCTGGTTGGTTAGTGCAACGTGCGTGTTATTCCCATGTCATGCTGTTATTTTGCATAGAGATAACCTAACCTGGCGTGTTTGGGATGCCCCTTCCTTCACGGGATATCTGCATTTGCTCAGGAACTGCAAGAATTTGTTAGGGGGCGCGCTAGAGGATTTTACCGTTCACCCGAACCTTGACTCGGCACTTTGCATCGCGGTACCCATGGGGCACGGATTTAGGGGAGTTGCGCCGGCTTCCAGGCTCGAACGAGGGTGACTCGCGAGAAAGCAGAGGGAAGGAAAAGCTTGCGAGGGCACCTGCTTAGCCCCCTCGCGAGGTAAGTGAGAGAGAGATCACGGGTAACCAAGAGACGAAAAACATGGTAAAAGGCAAAGGAACCAAATTAGCAAGGAATGCCAAAGGCAAACTCGATTAAGGAAAAGCAAGCCAACTACGGAAAGCAAATGAAAAGCCACGTCGGACACCCAATCTAGTCTCCGAGTCTTCTCACCAGCGCGGAGCTAAGTGCTGTCCACTAGGCGTGGGAGGGAGCCCCAGGGCCTGAGGCCGGTGCTCCTGAGACTTCGGGGCGTGTACAGCCCCAACTCATTATTACGTGAGAGTGTCACCGGCGGCGATTCTTCACAGGCACCGGGCCTTGCTTCACAGGCTCTGGGCCTTGCTTCATAGGCACTGGGCCATGCTTCTCAGGCTCTGGGCCTTGCTTCTCCGGCTCTGGGCCTTGATTCTCAGGCTCTAGGCCTTTCTTCTCAGGCTCTGGGCCTTGCTTCTCAGGCTCTGGGCCTTGCTTCTCAGGCTCTGGGCCTTGCTTCTCAGGCTCTGGGCCTTGCTTCATGGGTAGAACTTCTGGAGGTGCTGGATGTTCCAGGCGTTCTGGATGGGTGTCCCCTCTTGCGTCTCCAATCGCACGGTGCCAGGCCTGGCGATGTGAGCGACCCTGAACGGGCCCTCCCACATGGGTGAGAGCTTGTGCAAGCCTTCCCTGGAGAGGACCTGCCTCAGGACCAGATCACCCATCTCGAGTGTCCTGGAGCGAATGTTGCGGCAGTGGTAGCGCCGTAGCGCTTGCTGGTACCTTGCCGCTCTTAACGCAGCTTCGCGACGTCGTTCCTCCCCCAGCACGAGATCCATCCCTCGCATGGCGTCCTGCTGCGTTTCATTGAACGCCAAGACCTGTGCGGAGCGATGCCTAACCTCGTGAGGGAGGACCGCTTCCGCTCCGTAGACGAGGAAGAACGGAGTCTTGCCCGTTGGCTTGGTAGCGGTGGTGCGGATGGACCATAGCACGGACTGGAGCTTGTCGTGCCAGCCCCTGCCGCAGGCCTCCAGCTTTTTCTTAAAGGTCCTAGTCTTGAGGCCCCTCAGGACCTCAGCGTTGGCGCGCTCGGCCTGACCATTGCTCTTGGGGTGGGCTACCGAAGCGTAGCAGATCAGCGTTCCAAGGTTAGCACATTAGGTCTTAAAGAGGTTACTAGTGAACTGCGAGCCGTTATCTGTGATGATGCGGTTGGGGACCCCGAAGCGGCTCACGAGGCCCTTGATGAACTTGATGGCAGAACCGGCTGGAATGGTTCGGACGGCTTCCACCTCTGCCCACTTGGTGAACTTGTCGATGACGACATAGAGATAGCGGTAGCCCCCTGGCACTCGCGGGAACGGACCTAGGATGTCCAGCCCCCAGACCGCGAATGGACACGTGAGCAGAATGGTTTGGAGGCCCTGAGCAGGCTAATGGATTTGCATGGCGTGGAATTGGCAAGCTTCGCAGGACTTCACCAGCTCGGCTGCATCGTTAAGTGCTGTGGGCCAATAGAATCCGCTGCGGAAGGCCTTGCCGACGAGGGTCCGTGATGACGAGTGATGTCCACAGCCCCCGCCGTGTATGTCAGTCAGCAGCTCCCTCCCTTGATCATTGGAGATGCAACGCAGCATGACGTCGTTCGGTCGTTTCCTGTACAACTCGCCGTCTTGAATGCAGTATGCCGTGGCCTGTCGGGACACGCGCTCCGCATCCTCTTCTTTCTCCGGCAATGTCCCATGCATCAGGTACTCTCTGAACTCCTTGGTACAACACTCCCCTAGGGCTCGAGCACCAAGAGCAGCCGAACTCCTGAGGTTGGGCCGCAATCTGGGGCTCCCAAGGCTGAGTCGCGCTTGAGGGAGGCGGCGTAGCTGACGTCTTGAAGAGCCGCTCTTCAAAGACGCCGGGCTCCTGCGGTTGCTGCTTGGATGCTCTTTTGGCGATGTCGTCGGCTTCCTTGTTGGTGCCCCAGGGCACGTGCTGCAGCTCCAAGCCTGCGAACTGCTTTTCCATTTTGCGCACCTCAGCGAGGTAGGCCTCCATGTGCTTGTCCTTTGGCTCGTACACTTTGTTGGAGAAGTTGACGAGGAGCTGCGAGTCACCCTTGATGGTAAGGCGTCTCACCCCCATAGCCGCCGCAGCCTTCAGGCCGGCTATGAGGCCCTCGTATTCTGCGATGTTGTTAGAGACCTTCTCGCCGTGCTGAAAGTAGAGTTGCACGGCGTAACAAAGCTTGTCCTGAGTGGGTGAGATGAGCACTGCTCCAGCCCCCGCGCCCTGGTGTGCAAAGGCGCCATCAAAATACATGACCTATCCGTATGGCGCCTCGCTTCCTAGGGAAGTGGACCGGTCTTCTCCTTCCTCAAGAGCCGGGGCATCTGTCCATTCCGCCACAAAATCGGCAAGCGCGGCTCCCTTGATGACCCTGGTGGTGCTAAAATCCACCTAAAATGCTTGCAGCTCGATGTTCCATTCAGCGACCCTTCCGGCTGAGTTTGGGTTCCTGAGTATCCTCTCCAACGGGCAAGACGAGACGACCTTGATGGGGTGCCCTTGGAAGTAGTGCCGCAGCTTGCGCGAGGCCACCAAAAGTGCGAGCAGGAGCTTCTGCGGCATGGGGTAGCGCGCCCTCGCGTCCCGCAGTACCGTGCTGATGAAATACACTGGGTGCTCGATGAGGGCCGGTACACCATTGAGTCTTGGGTCCCATGTAGATTGCGGCATATCCTGAGGTGATGGGTCTCCTGAGACCTGAATGCCCTCGGGAGCCTTCGCGATGTTGCTCTGTTGAGCTAGGTCTTTCTCCACTGATGGCTTTGCTGCACCTCTCCGGCCCATTGCTGTATCAGCTCTACCCTTATCTTGACGCTCTTCCCGAACCGCCACCAACACCGCGCTGGCAGAGTATGGGGTGGTGGCAAGGTAGAGCACGAGAGGCTCAAGAGGCCGCGGTGCCACCATCACCGGGGAGCTGGTGAGGTATTTCTTGAGGTCTCAGAAGGCCTGGTCGGCCTCCGGGGTCCACTCGAAGGGGCATTTTGTCAGGCCCCTGATTCCAAGTCACATCGATCTAGCCGGTAACACCTCATATCACTTTGCGGCCTCACGCACGGTATCCCCACGGGTGTCGCCTTACCATGGCTCGGGACCGTTTGCGCCTTTTGGCTCACGTATATGATAGTGTCGCTAGCATCCATATGACAGAGAACCCGGGCCGACATGGCTAGTCATGAACCCAAAGTGGCACAAACCTATGGGGAGAGGCATACATGAATCACATCGAGCATGTCGGTCAACAGCGTGTGAATCCGGGCTGTAGCACTGGGCTAACAGGACCCCGGGGAACCCGGGCTGTAGCAGGCTAGGCAGGACTCCGGATGTCACCGCGTGACATTTCCCCGAAGGGACAAACATAGGAACGAAGTGAAACACATGCCAGCCAGTCAAGTGTCCTAAGCAGTAGTGCTGGGCTAGCAGGACTCCGGTGAACCGGGCTGTAGCGGACTACTATGGCTCAAGGAGCACTAGACTACATTTCCCCATAAGAGAGGCTGCGAAGGATAAACAACTAGATTGTCGGATCCCACACATACCAAACATTTCAATCATACACACAATATGTTCGATATGTGCAAATACAACATGGCATCACAACAAAACTCTACAACTCAAGTACTTTATTTAAAGGCTCCGGAGAGCCATACATAACATGTTCATACATGTAGGGGTCACAAGACCCGACACTCAAGTCATACAAGCATACAAGCACATGCGGAAGCAAATAAGTCTGGGTACAAACACTAGAAAGAAAGAAGGCTTATCGAAGCCTGACTATCTACAAAGGGCCCTCCATGGCCAGAATCACCACCTGGGTGGCAAGTTACTCATCGACATCAAGGTCTACGTAAAACCCATCAGAGGGGGCGGTGTTGTCGTCTGAAAACAGTAATTAAAGCAACATGAGTACAAAGGTACTCAATAAGTCTTACAACAGATCCTACTATACATGCTTATTCTCAAGAAGGTGGTGGAGTTATTACAACAAGCCAACTTTGACTCTTGGCTAAGCTATCCTACGAGACACCACTGTAAAATAGTTTTCGCACACGAGTCCACTAATCACCAACACAATACTCCACCGGGGATCCTCCCTCGTCATCCTACGAGAGGGCCATCCTCGGTACTCACACTTATCTTGAGTCTTTTAGTAGTATCCATTAACTTGTCTATGAACTGTATAGGCAACCAAGTAGTCCTTTACCGCAGACGCGTCTATTCAAATAGATGACGTTAACCCTGCAGGGGTGTACTTCTTCATACACGGTCTCACCACTTATCGTTGTTTACACGACATGTACTCGGCAACCATCAAGCGGAAGCCCAACAAGGGTGTCGGCCACGGCCTACCTAAACACTCAAGTCTCTAGTCCAGGTTTATCGCCTATCCAGGTTGTTGGAAATATGCCCTAGAGGTAATAATAAAATGGTTATTATTATATTTTATTATATTTCTTTGTTCATGATAATTGTCTATTGTTCATGCTATAATTGTGTTATTCGGAAATCGTAATACATGTGTGAATACATAGACCACAACACGTCCCTAGTGAGCCTCTAGTTGACTAGCCCATTGATCAAAAGATAGTCATGGTTTCCTGACTATGGACATTGGATGTCATTGATAACGGGATCACATCATTAGGAGAATGATGTGATGGACAAGACCCAATCCTAAGCATAGCTCAAAGATCGTGTAGTTCGTTTGCTATAGCTTTTCCGAATGTCAAGTATCATTTCCTTAGACCATGAGATTGTGCAACTCCCGGATACCGTAGGAGTGCTTTGGGTGTGCCAAACATCACAACGTAATTGGGTGACTATAAAGGTACACTACAGGTATCTCCAAAAGTGTCTGTTGGGTTGGCACGAATCGAGACTGGGATTTGTCACTTCGTATGACGGAGAGGTATCTCTGGGCCCACTCGGTAATGCATTATCATAATGAGCTCAATGTGACCAAGTGGTTGATCACGGGATCATGCATTACGGTACGAGTAAAGTGACTTGCCGGTAACGAGATTGAATGAGGTATTGGGATACGGATGATCGAGTCTTGGGCAAGTAACGTACCGATTGACAAAGGGAATTGTATACGGGATTGATTGAATCCTCAACATCGTGGTTCATCCGATGAGATCATCGAGGAGCATGTGGGAGCCAACATGGGTATCCAGATCCCGCTGTTGGTTATTGACCGGAGAGTCGTCTCGGTCATGTCTGCGTGTCTCCCGAACCCGTAGGGTCTACACGCTTAAGGTTCGGTGACGCTAGGGTTGTTGAGATATTAGCATACGGTAACCCGAAAGTTGTTCGGAGTTCCGGATGAGATCTCGGACGTCACGAGGAGTTTCGGAATGGTCCGGAGGTGAAGATTTTCATATAGGAAGTCAAGTTTCGGCCATCGGGAATGTTTCGGGGGTAATCGGTATTGTACCGGGACCACCGGAAGGGTCCCGGGGGTCCACCGGGTGGGGCTACCTATCCTGGAGGGCCCCATGGGCCGAAGTTGGAGGGGAACCAGCCCCTAGTGGGCTGGTGCGCCCCCTCCATGGGCCTCCCCTACGCCTAGGGTTGGAAACCCTAGGGGTGGGGGCGCCCCACTTGGCTTTGGGGGCACTCCACCCCCTTGGCCGCCGCCTCCCTTGGAGATTCAATCTCCTAGGGCCAGCGCACCCCCTAGGGGTCCTATATATAGTGGGGGGGGGGGAGCAGCCACACCCTAGCGCCTGGCGCCTCCCTCTCCCTCCCGTGACACTCCTCCCTCTCCTTGAGCTTGGCGAAGCCCTGCCGAGATCACCGTTGCTTCCACCACCACGCCGTCGTGCTGCTGGATCTTAATCAACCTCTCCTGCCCCCTTGCTGGATCAAGTTGGAGGAGACGTCTTCCCAACCGTACGTGTGTTGAACGCGGAGGTGCCGTCCGTTCGGCGCTAGGTCATCGGTGATTTGGATCAGGACGAGTACAACTCCATCAACCCCGTTCTCTTGAACGCTTCCGTGCGCGATCTACAAGGTTATGTAGATGCACTCCTCTCTCCCTTTTTGCTAGATGACTCCATAGATTGATCTTGGTGATGCATAGAAAATTTTAAAATTCTGCCACGTTCCCCAACAGTGGCATCATGAGCTAGGTCTATGCATAGTTTCTATGCCGAGTAGAACACAAAGCAGTTGTGGGCATGGATATTGTCAATTTGCTTGCCGTTACTAGTCTTATCTTGATTCGGCGGCATTGTGGGATGAAGCGGCCCGGACCGACCTTACACGTACGCTTACGTGAGACTGGTTCCACAGATTGACATGCACTAGTTGCATAAGGTGGCTAGCGGGTGTCTGTCTCTCCCACTTTAGTCGGATCGGATTCGATGAGAAGGGTCCTTATGAAGGGTAAATAGAAATTGGCACATCACATTGTGGTTTTGGCGTAGGTAAGAAACGTTCTTGCTAGAAACCTATAGCAGCCACATAAAAACTTGCAACAACAATTAGAGGACGTCTAACTTGTTTTTGCAGCATGTGCCGTGTGATGTGATATGGCCAAAAGGATGTGATGAATGATATATGTGATGTATGAGATTGATCATGTTCTTGTAATAGGAATCACGACTTGCATGTCGATGAGTATGACAACCGGCAGGAGCCATAGGAGTTGTCTTTATTTATTTATGACCTGCGTGTCAACATAAACGTCATGTAATTACTTTACTTTATTGCTAATGTGTTATCCATAGTAGTAGAAGTAATAGATGGCGAGACAACTTCAAGAAGACACGATGATGGAGATCATGATGATGGAGATCATGGTGTCATGCCGGTGACAACGATGATCATGGAGCCCCGAAGATGGAGAAAGGAGCAAATGATAATGGCCATATCATGTCACTATTTTATTGCATGTGATGTTTATCATGTTTTGCATCTTATTTGCTTAGAACGACGGTATCTTAAATAAGATGATCCCTTGTAATAATTTCAAGAAAGTGTTCCCTCTAACTGTGCACCGTTGCAAAGGTCCGTTGTTTCGAAGCACCACGTGATGATCGGGTGTGATAGATTCTAACGTTCGAATACAACGGGTGTAAGCCAGATTTACACACGCAATACACTTAGGTTGACTTGACGAGCCTAGCATGTACAGACATGGCCTCGGAACACGGAAGACCGAAAGGTCGAGCATGAGTCGTATAGAAGATACGATCAACATGATGTTCACCGATGTTGACTAGTCCGTCTCACGTGATGATCGGACACGGCCTAGTTGACTCGGATCAAGTTTCACTTAGATGACTAGAGGGATGTCTATCTGAGTGGGAGTTCATTGAATAATTTGATTAGATGAACTTAATTATCATGAACTTAGTCTAAAATCTTTACACTATGTCTTGTAGATCAAATGGCCCACGCTAATGTTGCCCTCAACTTCAACGCGTTCCTAGAGAAAACCAAGCTGAAAGATGATGGGAGCAACTATACAGACGGGGTCTGGAACCTGAGGATCATCCTCATAGCTGCCAAGAAAGATTATGTCCTAGAAGCACTGCTAGGTGACGCACCCATCCTAGAGAACCAAGACGTTATGAACGCTTGGCAGTCACGTGTTGATGATTACTCCCTCGTTCAGTGCGGCATGCTTTACAGCTTAGAACCGGGGCTCCAAAAGTGTTCTGAGAGACACGGAGCATATGATATGTTCGAAGAGCTGAAAATGGTTTTCCAAGCTCATGCCCGGGTCGAGAGATATGAAGTCCCTGACAAGTTCTTCAGTTGTAAGATGGAGGAAAATAGTTCTGTCAGTGAGCACATACTCAAAATGTCTGGGTTGCATAACCGCTTGACTCAGCTGGGAGTTAATCTCCCGGATGACGCGATCATTGACAGAATCCTTCAGTCGCTTCCATCGAGCTACAAGAGCTTTGTGATGAACTTCAATATGCAGGGGATGGAAAATACCATTCCTGAGGTATATTCAATGCTGAAATCAGCGGAGGTGGAAATCAAAAAGGAACATCAAGTGTTGATGGTGAATAAAACCACTAAGTTAAAGAAAGGCAAGGGTAAAAAGAACTTCAAGAAGGACGGTAAGGGAGTTGCCGCGCCTGGTAAGCAAGCTGCCAGGAAGAAGTCAAAGAATGGACCCTAGCCTGAGACTGAGTGTTTTTATTGCAAGGGAAGTGGTCACTGGAAGCGGAACTGCCCCAAATACTTAGCGGACAAGAAGGCCGGCAACACTAAAGGTATATGTGATATACATGTAACTGATGTGTACCTTACCAGTACTCGTAGTAGCTCCTGGGTATTTGATACCGGTGCGGTGGCTCACATTTGTAACTCAAAGCAGGAGCTGCGGAATAAGCGGAGACTAGTGAAGGACGAGGTGACGATGCGCGTCGGGAATGGTTCCAAGGTCGATGTGATCGCCGTCGGCACGCTGCCTCTACATTTACCTACGGGATTAGTTTTAAACCTCAATAATTGTTATTTAGTGCCAGCTTTGAGCATGAACATTGTATCAGGATCTCATTTAATTCGAGATGGCTACTCATTTATATCCGAGAATAATGGTTGTTCTATTTATATGAGAGATATGTTTTATGGTCATGCTCCGCTGGTGAATGGTTTATTCTTAATGAATCTCGAGCATAATGTTACACATATTCATAGTGTGAATACCAAAAGATGTAAGGTTGATAATGATAGTCCCACATACTTGTGGCACTGCCGCCTTGGTCACATAGGTGTCAAACACATGAAGAAGCTCCATGCAGATGGACTTTTGGAGTCTCTTGATTACGAATCATTTGACACGTGCGAACCATGCCTCATGGGTAAAATGACCAAGACTCCGTTCTCAGGAACAATGGAGCGAGCAACCAACTTATTGGAAATCATACATACTGATGTGTGCGGTCCAATGAGTGTTGAGGCTCGCGGTGGCTATCGTTATGTTCTCACCCTCACTGATGACTTGAGCAGATACGGGTATGTCTACTTAATGAAACACAAGTCTGAGACCTTTGAAAAGTTCAAGGAATTTCAGAGTGAGGTTGAGAATCAACGTGACAAGAAAATCAAGTTCTTGCGATCAGATCGTGGGGGAGAATACTTGAGTCACGAATTTGGCACACACTTAAGGAAATGTGGAATAGTTTCACAACTCACGCCGCCTGGAACACCTTAGCGTAATGGTGTGTCCGAACATCGTAATCGCACTCTATTGGATATGGTGCGATATATGATGTCTCTTACCGATTTACCACTGTCATTTTGGGGCTATGCTTTAGAGACTGCCGCATTCACTTTAAATAGGGCTCCGTCGAAATCCGTTGATACGACACCGTATGAATTATGGTTTGGGAAGAAACCTAAGCTGTCGTTTCTAAAAGTTTGGGGATGCGATGCTTATGTCAAGAAACTTCAACCTGAAAAGCTCAAACCCAAGTCGGAAAAATGTGTCTTCATAGGATACCCTAAAGAAACTATTGGGTATACCTTCTACCTCAGATCCTAAGGCAAGATCTTTGTTGCCAAGAATGGATCCTTTCTAGAGAAAGAGTTTCTCTCGAAAAAAATAAGTGGGAGGAAAGTAGAACTCGATGAAGTATTACCTCTTGAACCGGTAAGTGGGTAGCTCAAGAAAATGTTCCTGAGGTGCCTGCACCGACTAGAGAGGAAGTTAATGATGATGATCATGAAACTTCAGACCAAGTTGCTACTGAACTTCGTAGGTCCACAAGGACATGTTCCACACCAGAGTGTTACGACAACCCTGTCTTGGAAATCATGTTGTTAGACAACGGTGAACCTTCGAACTATGAAGAAGCGATGGCGGGCCCAGATTTCGACAAATGGATGGAAGCCATGAAATCCGAGATAGGATCCATGTATGAAAACGAAGTATGGACTTTGACTGACTTGCCCGATGATCAGCGAGCCATAGAAAATAAATGGATCTTTAAGAAGAAGACAGACGTGGATGGTAATGTAACCATCTATAAAGCTCGGCTTGTCGCTAAGGGTTATCGACAAGTTCAAGGGGTTGACTATGATGAGACTTTCTCACCCGTAGCGAAGCTGAAGTCTGTCTGAATCATGTTAGCAATTGCCGCATTCTATGATTATGAGATATGACAAATGGACGTCAAAACAGAATTCCTTAATGGTTTCCTTAAGGAAGAATTGTATATGATGCAGCCGGAAGGTTTTGTCGATCCTAAGAATATTGACAAGGTGTGCAAGCTCCAACGCTCGATTTATGGGCTGGTGCAAGCATCTCAGAGTTGGAACATTCGTTTTGATGAGATGATCAAAGCGTTTGGGTTTACGCAGACTTATGGAGAAGCCTGCATTTACAAGAAAGTGAGTGGGAGCTCTGTAGCATTTCTCATATTGTATGTGGATGACATACTGTTGATGGGAAATGATATAGAATTCTTGGAAAACATAAAGGCCTACTTGAACAAGTGTTTTTCAATGAAGGATCTTGGAGAAGCTGCTTATATATTAGGCATCAAGATCTATAGAGATATATCGAGACGCTTCATTGGTCTTTCACGGAGTACGTACCTTGACAAGATATTGAAGAAGTTCAAAATGGATCAGTCAAAGAAGGGGTTCTTGCCTGTATTGCAAGGTACGAGATTGAGCATGGCTCAATGCCCGACCACGGCAGAAGATAGAGAAAAGATGAGTGTCGTCCCCTATGCCTCGGCCATAGGGTCTATCATGTATGCTATGCTGTGTACCAAACTTGATGTAAACTTAGCCGTAAGTTTGGTAGGAAGGTACCAAAGTAATCCCGGCATGGAACACTGGACAGCGGTCAAGAATATCCTGAAGTACCTGAAGAGGACTAAGGATATGTTTCTCGTTTATGGAGGTGACGAAGAGCTCGTCGTAAAGGGTTACGTCGATGCTAGCTTCGACACAGATCTGGATGATTCTAAGTCACAAACCGGATACGTGTATATTTTGAATGGTGGGGCAGTAAGCTGGTGCAGTTGCAAGCAAAGCGTTGTGGCGGGATCTACATGTGAAGCGGAGTACATGGCAGCCTCAGATGCAGCACAAGAGGCAATCTGGGTGAAGGAGTTCATTACCGACCTAGGAGTCATACCCAATGCGACGGGCCCGATGACTCTCTTCTGTGACAACAATGGTGCTATTGCCCTTGCCAAGGAGCCCAGGTTTCACAGGAAGACCAGGCATATCAAGCGTTGCTTCAACTCCATTCGTGAAAGTGTTCAACATGGAGACATAGATATTTGTAAAGTACATACGGACCTGAATGTGGCAGATCCGTTGACTAAACCTCTCCCTAGAGCAAAACATGATCAACACAAGAACTGCATGGGTGTTCGATTCATCACAATGTAACTAGACTATTGACTCTAGTGCAAGTGGGAGACTATTGGAAATATGCCCTAGAGGCAATAATAAAATGGTTATTATTATATTTCTTTGTTCATGATAATTGTCTATTGTTCATGCTATAATTGTGTTATCCGGAAATCGTAATACATGTGTGAATACATAGACCACAACACGTCCCTAGTGAGCCTCTAGTTGACTAGCTCGTTGATCAAAAGATAGTCATGGTTTCCTGACTGTGGACATTGGATGTCATTGATAACGGGATCACATCATTAGGAGAATGATGTGATGGACAAGACCCAATCCTAAGCATAGCTCAAAGATCGTGTAGTTCGTTTGCTATAGCTTTTCCAAATGTCAAGTATCATTTCCTTATACCATGAGATTGTGCAACTCCCGGATACCGTAGGAGTGCTTTGGGTGTGCCAAACGTCACAACGTAACTGGGTGACTATAAAGGTACACTACAGGTATCTCCGAAAGTGTCTATTGGGTTGGCACGAATCGAGACTGGGATTTGTCACTCCGTATGACGAAGAGGTATCTCTGGGCCCACTCGGTAATGCATCATCATAATGAGCTCAATGTGACCAAGTGGTTGATCACGGGATCATGCATTACAGTACGAGTAAAGTGACTTGCCGGTAACAAGATTGAACGAGGTATTGGGATACTGACGATCGAGTCTCGGGCAAGTAACTTACCGATTGACAAAGGGAATTGTATACAGGATTGATTGAATCCTCAACATCGTGGTTCATCCGATGAGATCATTGAGGAGCATGTGGGAGCCAACATGGGTATCCATATCCCGCTGTTGGTTATTGATCGAAGAGTAGTCTCGGTCATGTCTGCCTGTCTCTCGAACCCGTAGGGTCTACACACTTAAGGTTCAGTGATGCTAGGGTTGTTGAGATATTAGAATACGGTAACCCGAAAGTTGTTCGGAGTCCCGGATGAGATCTCGGATGTAACGAGGAGTTTCATAATGGTCCGGAGGTGAAGATTTATATATAGGAAGTCAAGTTTCGGCCATCGGGAAGGTTTCGGGGGTAATCGGTATTGTACCGGGACCACCCGAAGGGTCCCGGGGGTCCACCGGGTGGGGCCACCTATCCCGGAGGGCCCCATGGGCTGAAGTTGGAGGGGAACCAGCCCCTAGTGGGCTGGTGCGCCCCCTCCATGGGCCTCCCCTGCGCCTATGGTTGGAAACCCAAGGGGTGGGGGCGCCCCACTTGGCTTGGGGGGCACTCCACCCCCCTTGGCCGCCGCCCCCCTTGGAGATTCAATCTCCTAGGGTCGGCGCCCCCCTAGGGGTCCTATATATAGTGGGGGGTGGAGGGAGAGCAGCCGCACCCTAGACCCTAGCGCCTCCCTCTCCCTCCTGTGACACTCCTCCCTCTCCCTGAGCTTGGTGAAGCCCTGCCGAGATCACCGTTGCTTCCACCACCACGCCGTCGTGCTGCTGGATCTTCATCAACCTCTCCTTCCCCCTTGCTGGATCAAGTTGGAGGAGACGTCTTCCCAACTGTACACGTGTTGAACGTGGAGGTGCCGTCCGTTCGGCGCTAGGTCATCGGTGATTTGGATCACGACGAGTACGACTCCATCAATCCCGTTCTCTTGAACGCTTCCGTGCGCGATCTACAAGGGTATGTAGATGCACTCCTCTCTCCCTCGTTGCTAGATGACTCCATAGATTGATCTTGGTGATGCGTAGAAAATTTTAAAATTCTGCTACGTTCCCCAACACAAGTTCCATCCGCAGGGAGTCCGGCCGAGGTTTCCACATACGGCCCCGAACGATGTGAAGAGGGTTCCCGAGACACCAAACGGGTGACTCGGTACACCGTGCCACGGTGTATCTACCGCATCATAGCCCACCCCTAGGGTCAGCGCTACGCACGGCCGCCAACACATAACCTACAAACACCAGAAACTAGTTGCAACTCCTAGACAGAGTACTAGGGTGATTAAGAAGCCAAGAGGGTCAATTAAGGATCCCAATGCATGGTAGTAACCGAGTCTTAAATCACACATACAAATCTCAGTTCTTAGGGACGGCCTCAATGAAACAACCCACCATGTACTCCTACATGGCCTCTCATCGATACCTTTACCAAATCATGTTCAACACATCCCTCACGTTACCGACGTAATCATTTCACTCTAGCCCATCACCCAGATGAACCAGACCTGACACAACTCTAAGCATAGCAGGCATAGCAAGGTGGGAAACACATACATGGCTCAATCAACTCCTACACATGCTAGTGGGTTTCATCTAGTTACCGTGTTAATGACAGGTCATGCAGAGGATAAGGGTTCAACTACCGCAGCACACAGCAGTTTGAAACGTTGTTGTCTTACTGCAGTAAATGAGAGCAGAAGCGAGAACATGGGATTGTATCGATATGATCAATGGGGCTGCTTGCCTGATGGAGTAGTAGTAGGGTACCGCCCTTCAGCTGGATACTCGAAAATATCCTCGGAGGCAGAACCTACCACGAAAGACACCACAGAATACAATCATCACATGGCAATATGCAACAATATGATGCATGCTATGACATGGCAATATGAGGTGTCCTGCCTAATGCAATGTGAAACAAGTTGGATTGGGTCCATTTGAATCAAAGATTCAAATGGAAGCTTATGTTCTTAAGCATTATAAGTGTATTAGCTTGTTTCACCTAAACAGCAAGGTTAAAGTGTTTTGTCATGCATGAAACCATCACAGATGGAAATATTGAATTTTTCTGATCAAACTTCATATATAAATCTTTGCATTTGGAGTTATAGATTAAAAGTTATGAATTTTTGAAGTTTGTAATATTTTCTGGAATTTCCTGTATAAGAATAAATCCAGAAAAGGATTTACTGCATCAGCCTGGCGTCAGTGTGACGTCAGCGGTCAACTGAGATGGTCCAGGTCAACCCTGACCTGTGGGTCCCGTCTATCAGTGTCAAATAAACTAACTAAGTTTAGTTAACGTTAAACTAATACTAACCTACTTTAGTTAGTGGCCTGGGGCCCACACGTCAGTGAGTCAGGGGGAAGTCAAACCCCGATCAAGCGGGGTCAAACCCGCTGGACCAGGTCAACGGCTCATCGCCGGCAAGGCCAGGGACGGCGGAGGGGTGCGGGTTTCCTCCTTCGGTGACCAAATGGCTGGCAGAGGGCATCTGCATGATGCGGGCACTCATCCGCGTTGAGTGGTGTAGGTGGTTGGGCCTGGGGTGGTCGAAGTCGTCGCCGGTGTCGACCTTGGCAGTCGCCGGAGCTCGGGTGAGCTCGGGGTCGTCGTTGTGACGGTCGTGGTGGCTCATGCGGGGCATGTACGTGCTCTACGCGGCGCGGGGAGGAAGTTGGGCACGATGGCCGGACCATTAGATGGCAGGAGACTCGTCGGCGGAGAGCACAGGTGGCGGTGCGTGCGGGCGAACTCGAGGCGGCGCGTACGGTGCACAAGAGCTAGAACGGAGAGGGGGAGAAGGGTCAGTGGCTCACTGCGAGTGCAGGGGAGCAAACGGCGAGCTCGGGGAAGAGCTGGAGCGGTCGAGGTAGCGAGGGGGATCTCCGGCGATGGCGGATCGGGACGAGCTCGGTACAGCGTCTCCGGGGCGAGCGAGCGCTTGGGGATCGGTCCAGGCGAAGCAGTGGACAACGGCGAAGCTTGTTGGCACGGTGAGGCGACGAGTGGACGGCGGTGGCTGCGGGCTTCACGATGGCGCGGGCGCGGCTGCGTCGGCCATGGCGTCGAGGGAGCGAGGGAGAGAGTAGGGGGGAGTGTGAGGTGTTGGGTAGACCGGGGCGACACCGAGGAGGCGTTCGCGGTGTCGAGGCGGTGACCAGGCGAAGCAGACGAGCAGGATGGTGGCGTGGCGAGCTCGGGCGCGTGCGCCGTGTCCCTCCTCTGCCTACTGGCAGAGGTAGGCGATGACTGGCACGGGCCAGCACAGTGCTGGGCCGGCCAGTGGGCTGCCTGGTGGGCTGCGCCAGGTAAGTGGCTGGATCCTTTCTCTCTCTCTCTCCTTTTTTTTTCTATTTTCTATTATTTCTGTAACTTCAGGGCTTTATTAAGAATGTCATGGCATTTCGAAAAATCATAAAACTAATCATGGCTACTGCTTAGAATATATCCAACAGTAAACATTTTAGTTTATGCTTATTTGAGCATTTAAAATATTTTATAGCATTTAAATGCCCAAATGCAAATACTATATGAATTAATCCAATGACCTTAAGATGTCCTAGAAAAGTGTGCACCATTTTTGTCAAAGGTTTTAACCCAAAACAAAAAGGGTGGACTTTTTAGAAGGGCATTTCAGGTTCATTGAAAAAGTTTTTAGTAAACCCTAGTTGTTGCAGGGGGGGGTGCTGGGGGTTCTGTCATCCCCATTTCAGTTTTCTGGGAAATTAAACATGATGCAACACTCTAATGCATGAACTAGCTAGGGTGTGACAACTCACCCCCACTCAAAAGAATCTCGTCCTGAGATTTAGGATCCGTTGGGAAGAAGGTGGGGTACTCGAGTCAAAGACGATCCTCCCTTTCCCAAGTGGCTTCCTTTTCAGTGTGGTGTGACCATTGAACCGTAAGAAACTTGATGTCATGGCGTCGAGTGGTATGCTCGGCTTGATCAAGGATACGAATGGGATATTCCCGATATGAGAGATTATCTTGTAGATCAAGAGTTTCGTGGTCCACTCCACGGATAGGATCCGCGAAGCAACGCCTGAGTTGAGAAACGTGGAAGACATCGTCAACTCTGGAAAGATGCGGAGGTAGTTCCAATTGGTAGGCAACTTCTCCTTGTTTGGCAAGAATGCGAAAGGGTCCAATGTAACGAGGAGCCAATTTGGCTTTGATACCGAAACGATGGGTTCCCTTTAACGGAGTAACCCGAAGGTAAGCCTTCTCGCCGACTTCATAAGTCATGAGCTTATGTTTACGATCATATTAGCTCTTTTGAAGAGATTGGGCTGTTTTCAATTTCTCACGAATAACGCGAACCTGCTCTTCTGCTTCCTGAATCATATCCGGGCCAAAGAGTTATCTTTCCCCGGTTTCTGACAAGGTAAGAGGCGCTCAACATTTTCGTCCATAGAGAACTTCGAAAGGAGCTTTGCCCAAGCTAGCTTGATAACTGTTGTTATAAGCGAACTCCGCAAATGGAAGGCATTTCTCCCAAACCATTCCGAATGAGATGACAGAAGCTCGGAGCATATCTTCCAGAATTTGATTTACTCGCTCTACCTGACCACTTGATTGGGGGTGGAAGGTGGTGCTAAAAGAGAGATGAGTTCCCATAACATTTTGGAAACTTTCCCAAAATTGAGAGGTGAAGAGACTCCCACGGTCTGAGTTAATTTCCAATGGGACAACATGAAGAGACACTATTCGGGAGATGTATAGATCAGCTAGTTGGCTAGCGGTGATACTCTCACGAACAGGTAGGAAGTGAGCTACTTTGGAAGACGGTCGATCACGACGAAGATAACATTATTCCCTCTCTTGGTCCTGGGAAACCCAGTAATGAAATCCATACTGATTTTATCCCATTTCCATTCAGGAATAGCCAAAGGTTGAAGGGTGCCAGCAGGCCATTGATGCTCTGCTTTAACACGACGACAGACGTCACAACTAGCAATGTATTGAGCAATTTCTCTCTTCATCCTAGTCCACCAAAACCTCTGGCGTAGGTCTTGATACATTTTAGTACTACCGGGATGAATAGTGAGAGGGGATTCATGAGCTTCCTTAAGGATCAGTTGTCATAGTTGTTGTTTCTTGGGAACCACCAGGCGGTTCTCAAAGAAGACAACACCTTGATCGTTCACAGAGAAACACGTAGCAGCTCCGCTAGCAATGTTCTGCTTGATCCGAGATATTCCCTTGTCATACCGCTAGGCGGTTATGATCTGATCCATAAGGGTCGGTTTCGCCACCAGGGTGGATAGGAATCCTTGAGGAACAATGTGAAGGTTAAGCTTACGAAATTCCTTGTGGAGAAGTGGTTGACTTTGTTGTAACATCAGGTTGTTACAATAAAATTTACGACTTAGCGCATCAGCCATGACATTGGCTTTACCCGGGGTGTAAGTTATTCCTAAGTCGTAATCCGAGATCAACTCGACCCAACGTCTTTGCCTGAGATTCAAATCCGGTTGGGTGAAGATATATTTCAAACTTTGGTGATCAGTGAAGATCTCGCAATGATTACCGAGAAGGTAATGTCGCCAAGTTTTAAGTGCATGGACTACAGCTGCAAGCTCTAGATCATGTGTGGGATAGTTTTCCTCATGGGGGTGTAATTGCCATGAAGCATAGGCAATTACCTGACAATCTTGCATGAGTATGCAACCTAGTCCTTGTCGTGAGGCGTCGCAATAGATAATAAAGTCCTTGGAGAAATCTGGTGGTACCAGTATGGGAGCAGATGTCAGGCGTCTTTTCAGTTCCTGAAAGCTGAACTCGCACTGTGGGGTCCACTCGAACTTTTATCTTTCTTGAGGAGTTCAGTTAGAGGTTTAGCAACCTTGGAGAAATTCTCGACGAAGCGGCGACAATAGCTCGCTAAGCCAAGGAAGCTCCGAACTTGCTTGACCGTTTCAGGTGGAGTCCAATCAAGGACGGCTTGAACTCGCTCGGGATTGATAGCAATACTATTGAGGATATCACTACTGGGCGTAAACCGGCCTATCTGGGCTGGGTTAACTTCTTCAGTAGTTAACTATGTTGAAACCCAAGAAGGCAGATGAGGGCTCAAGGCCCATAGTCGGTTCAAGGCCTGTAGCTGTAAACCGGCATTGGTATGTAACTTGTATTGTAAGTTAGGAATAAGTAGAGACCAAACCGGACACATCTATGAGCCGGTATTGGGAATCTGTGAACCGACGGGCGTCACCCGTGTATATAAGGGGATGACCCGGCGGCGGTTCAGAGAACATACAACAACTCGAGACATAGGCGAAGCTTGTTTGCTCCCTAGTCATCGAAACCCCATCAATCCCATCACAACTAGACGTAGGCTTTTACCTTCATCGAATGGGCCGAACTAGTATAAACTCTCTTGCATCCCTGTGTCCGCTTTAACCCCTTCATCTTCAACACCTTCTTGTAGTTTGTTGAATCACCGTGATGTCATCTTCTCTGGTCGTTGTAAACCGGCGTGACGTCACCTGTTATAAAGAAACTTATCCATGATACCTTTTTTGTTTAATAGGTCTGCGACAATCGAGGCGGCAACTCCGTTTCCAGACCCACAGTTCCTTGATTTTCGCACCTAACACATGCCCCTTGCCTTATAAATAAGACCGAAGGGTCATTTCTTTTTCCCCTTCGTGCCCTTCTGCTTCGTCTTCCCCGCGTCGTCCAGCTTCGGAGCTCCGCCGCCGTCGACGACTTCTGCTCCAACCTTGGCCGCTGCATCACCCTGATTGTACTAGAGCATCGCGACGACCTTCTGTTTCTTCCTCGGCTCCGGTGAGTTCTTCACGTTTTCCTCCATAGATCCGTTCTAGGGTTTCCAAGTTCTTCAGTGTTCATCGTCTGCTTCGTACTCATATGATAGATCCTAGATGAACCTGTGAATGTTTGCTCTGTGTGGCGGTAGTTCTTAGCATCCGCCTTTACTTATATGCCTCAAGACCATAGATCTACCTGTATCTCTGCCCATTGATTCGGTACTGTTCTTTTTTGAACCTTGAATATTTTCCTTCTTTTCTGAACTTGCTTCAGATCCGTCGCTGTAGAGAAATCTTGTGAAATCTGTTTCTGTACACTTATCTATCCGCAATCTCAACTATTTCAATGCTTAGATCCGGTGGTTTAACTTTGTAGAAAAATTGCCAAACCGGTATATACCATTAGTCCCCTTGTTGAATCGCCAGATGCTGTTGCTTCATAAAACTCCGGTTTAGATAGAGCTGTCTCCGGTTTAACATTGTACATACCAGTGCACTTTAATAAATGCATTCTTGAACCGGAATTACCTATCTTGTAGATTTCATCATGGCCAAGCAAGTATATGAGTGCAACTGGGTTCCTTCCCGCGTCACAGAGACTCAACTGAATAATTTAGTCCTGATCGGCGCTTTAGGCAGCAAAAACACCATCCATTGGAGAGCTCCTGGCAAAGAATGCCCTCCCACACCTCAAGAAGGAGAGGTCGTCGTTTTCGTAGATCACTTAGCCCGGGGCTTTAAGCCGCCCGGTTCTAAATTTTACCGGGTCGTTTTAGCCGATTTTCAACTCCACCCACAAGACACTAGTCCCAACTCTGTTACAAACATGTGTCACTTCCAAGTGCTCTGTGAGGTGTTTTTTCAAGAGGAGCCCACAGTGGAGTTGTTCAGAGACTATTTCCATCTAAACCGCCGTACTGAGTTTTCTGATGGTTACAATACGGAATTGGGCGGTGTGGCGATTGAGAAAAGGAAAGAGGTCACATACCCTCACGCCAAGCTGCACAGCCACCCCAAAGAGTGGAATCAAACATGGTTCTATTGCAGAGACACCTCGCCTGCTGGTGAAGATCCTTTGCCTGGCTTTCGTCCGGAGCGGCTTAGCAATGCACACCCCTTTCCGCAAAGGTTGACTACCAAGGAGAGAAGCAAATATGCTCCTCAACTGTCCAAGCTCAGAGCCTTCATGGCCAATGGTTTAACAAGGAGTTGATATCGCTCGCTGTTGGATATCGTGGAGCATACTGCCCCTTAGTCAGCGCTCCGGTTTGATGTGCGAGTATACTGGCAGTGTTGATGACCCATTGCGACATGCTAACATCCAGCTTACCGACGAAGAAATCACATAGGCTGTGAATAAAATGCTGAATGAACCGGAACACGTCTGTGCTCGAACCGGCCTGCTTCCCTTCTGTGCCAGCAACAAACCGCCAGTTGTAAGAGTTTGATTGTTCTTTTTTCTGAACCTGTTATTGATATATCTGGTCATTGTTTAATATCAATGCCTGTTTAAACAGGGCAATGATCCGTTTTGGAGCAAGAAACTGTCGCAGGAGAAACCAGAAAAACTAGACAAACCGGAAAGATCAATCCGGCAAAAGACTAAAGCTGTGAAGAAGACTACCCATAGGAAAAGAACCACTGCATCCTCTGGTCCGGCCGCTGATGACGATGTGGGTAACCCGGACCTTGAGGTAGAACTTGATTCACTTGGCTTATTTTTCACGCGCCTTATTGATGATGATATTTTTCAGGATGATGCTGAAGCCAGTCATGCTAATGTTGCAGAGGTAATTATTCTTTCCTTCGATTCAGATCCTTTGCCTTCACTAAAAACCCATCAGGCAAACTGGAAGGTTAAATTTTCTCATCCTCTTGCTTACTTGGATCCCAAATTTCTTATGAAGACCCAACAGCACGAAGCTCGCCGCACGACCCGGCATATTGGCCAGGTAGTTACCTCCGCCGGTTTACCGAATAGTCCGGTTCAGAAACGCCATTCAGAGGTCTCTAATTTGCCTGTCAGTGCTTGTCCTAAAATGGGCTGTTTTCGTCAACCTCTTAATCCGTCTGACTCCGATTATCAGGTCACTTCCCATTCATCATCTGGCGAGTCATCAGCTACCCAGCTGCCGCCGCTCAAAACGGTGCTTGGGTAAGCCATACTTATCATAATGCTTCTGGTGTATTACTTTGTAGCATATACTGTACTGACCTTTGTTACTCCTTTCAGGGCCAAGCCTAAGCCAAGCAAGAAGGCTCTGAAGAAGATGCTATTCTTGAACCAGACAGAGTACTCAACCCTGAAGTGGCCATCCGTGAGGATGTGCCAAACGACCCACCACCACAAGATGATGATTTTATTACTGAAGAGAGACATGTTGATACCTCCGGTCCTGTTGACCAGCCCAGAAGCCCCATCCAGATTGAGAAATCCATCAGTCCATCCAAGTCTACTGATAAACTGACGGCCCCAATGCAAACCGGCGATGCCAAGGATGATGAAGTTGTTATTACTGGCATTGGCCATACAGAGCCAAGCAATCCTGTCGCTTTGTCTAAACATACTGCCAAGGAAGAATTTGCTGCCTTTGGCAAGGGCAAGTGGAATGTTGATCTGGCGACTTACGCTGCTCTGAACGCCCAAGACATCCATTCCAGCTATCTGAACCGGCTGTATACCAGTCATGACTATGAAGCCGGTCTGGTTAACATGATGAAAGATAAATATGAGGTAACTTCCATATGCTCTTTCCTGCTTGTATGCTTCAATTCTTGCTGACTCGCCTAGCCCCCAAGGACCGGTTTGTAATCTTCTTTCAAACCGGGACTTACTAATATAAATCTTAATGCCTCGAAATTCGCTGATGTAGCCCCCAAGGGCCGGTTCAACTTAGTGTAGTTAAACTGGGACTTAAGTAATTAATATCGCCGCATCAGAACTTATTTGAACAAATAGCCATTAGCCCCCAAGTGCCAAGTTGAATACTTGTATTGAGCTTGGGACTTTATAATCAAGTGAAATATGAAGATTAAATAGGCATTAGCCCCCAAGCGCCAAGTGCATAACTTGTTATGTGGTTGGTGCTTCAATTCTTGCACTGCTTGCTGAATCATATAACTGTCTGTATGCAGGCTGAGCTGAAGACAAAAGAGACCCAAATCGCCGATCTCCAAGAAAATCTGAAGTCCCAATAGACTGAAACCTCAAAAGAAAAATAGGAGTTGACCAGTGCCTTAAGCGTCATGGAACAGCTTAAGAAGGATTTCAAGAAGGAGCAGGCGGATTGGGCTACTGAAAAATCCGCTTTAACCAAACGAGCAGAAGACGCCAAGGCTGCACTAAAACTGGTGGTGGATGAACTGACCAGCATAAAGCGGCACGTGCATGCCATGACCGCTGCTATCTTTGGTAAGCCGGTTTGATTTCCGAATTGATCCTGCCGTCTTACAGAGCTGCCGGTTTGTTAACCCTTTGTGATATTTCAGGGACACGCATTGGTCATTTGAGGTCAGATGTGCGGAAGAAATTGAAAGCCGCCTATACGTTGATCGAACAACTGTACACTGGTGCACAACGGATCATCTGTACTGCATCCCACAACAAGCCGGCGTCCACTTTGATTCAGGACACTCTGCAGAAACTGTTGGTGCTTCCTGCCCGGGTTGAAGAGCTGAAGAAATCTGCTGCTTGAACCGGTGCGATCAATGCCTTAATCCGGGCAAAAGCTTGGGTGCCGGATTTTGATCCTATTGAAGCGGCTCAGGGCTATCCCAGCTTGAAGGAAGACGGGTCAGAGTTTAGTGAAGCGGATCTGTGAGCAATAAATCGGGAGGTGCGTCCGCTAGCTTGTCAATTGGCTGAAGAAGCAGACTTGTCTCATTATCAAGCCCAATATGACAATCAAAACAAGCGAGTAGCTGCACCAATTCATGAAGCGGAAAATCTTATCCCTCCAATCCGTAAGCATACTTACACTCCCGATATTGAACCGTCGTTGCTGATCCATGATGAAGCTGTATTTCGAGCATTAATGGGAATCGACTGGACAACTGTTGATTTCCAGCCGTTGGGTAGAGAAACTGAAGTTGAAGCGGCGCGGGATGACCCACAACCATCAGGCCAGGCTAGTGACCAAGCTTGAACCGGAAGCCGGTTTAAACTGCTTCTCCTTTAAAAAATCAATGATCTTGTTTTGGGCACCGTGTTGCCTTGTAATAGGCTAGCCGATACTCTTGATTTTGATATGCCTTCGTGCATAATTACTACAACTTGTTCTTCCTTCGGGTGATGAACTTTCCAAAGTATTTTCTGCAATATAAAAATCTTAAAGTGCCACCGCGGTTGTACCGTCAGGCGGAGTATGATGTCTGCATATGTGAAATCAAAATATCTAAAATGTAAGCATATGATCAAATCTTTTGAGATACATGATACCTGCCATCGTTGGGCATGAAGTTGGCTTAGCCAATCTTGAAACGGAGGTTTCATAAACCCACACTATTGGAGGAGATAGCAGCTCCTGTATATATATAATGCCGGTTTACCATGTAAACCATGCCGGGTTATAATAAAGCACGTGTTACTCCGTAATAGGATGTTAACAAAAAATCAAACCGGGCAAATAGTCTCCGGATTAAAAATGAACCCTGTTCCGTCAATTGACAGTGTGAACCGGTTTTAAAGTTTTGTCAGTCTAAAAAACGCAACAAAAAGAAAGAAATGTCTATCAAAGAAAATTGTGAAGCAAAGGCAATGATAAAACCATTTGCAAAAAGAGGCTTATTTGAGCCGATCAGATGGCGTTACCATGGTCGGACATGACCAAGCTCCCGATAGGTGTAGCTATGGTTCAAGTCAGCCAGGTCCCCAAATGAAACCGTGTCATTTATGCCGATCAAGAGGCGTGGCAATGGTTCGGGTTCGACCAAGCCCCCAAGTGATTCTGTGGCCTTAGGCCGATCAAGAGGCGTGACTAGTTTAGACGTGATCAAGTCCCCAAGTGATCTGGTGGCTCTCGCCTATCAAGAGGTGTTGCATTGGTTCGGACACGACCAAGCCCCCAAGTGATATAACATGATGCTTTTGAAAAGCTAACTCAAGGGGTAAACCGGAGGTCGCTTTAGAACAACTCCGTGTAACCACACATGATGTAAAAGGACAGATACCCCGCTTTAGCTGAGGTTCCAGTTTATTATATTTAATCATAATATATACATCGTCGTAATATATACATAAGTAGAGCCAATGGCTCAGGTATAGTAAGGCCGAAGATGAGCTATGTTCCACGGCCTGTTGGTCCCTTCCTCTGATGTACGCGAGTCTTTATGCTCTCGAATATCGATCAGATAGTATGACCCATTGTGCAGATTCTTGCTGACCACGGAAGGTCCCTCCCAAGGTGGGGATAGCTTATGCATATCAGTCTGGTCTTGAATGAGCCGAAGCACCAAATCTCCTTCCTGAAAGGCTCTGGTTCTGACTCGGCGATTGTGATAACGACGAAGATCCTATTGGTAAATCGCCGAGCGGGCGGCTGCTATGTCACGTTCTTCATCCAACAGGTCCAAAACGTCTTGCCGTGCTGTCTCATTGTCCGCTTCAACCTAAGCCACCACACGAGGTGAGTCATGACGGATATCACTCGAGAGAACCGCCTCCGCTCCGTAGACCATGAAGAACGGCGTGTATCCTGTTGATCTGTTGGGTGTAGTACTGATGCTCCATAACACAGATGGTAACTCTTCTACCCAACAACCCGGCGTTCTCTGCAAAGGAACCATAAGCCAGGGCTTGATGCCTCTCAAGATCTCTTGATTAGCCCTTTCTTCTTGACCATTGGACTGTGGGTGTGCCACTGATGAAACATCAAGCCGGATGTGCTCCCGTTCACAGAACTCCTTCATGGCACCCTTGGACAAATTGGTACCATTATCCGTGATGATACTGTGTGGAAAGCCAAACTAGAAAATCACTTTTTTGATGAACTGAACCGCCGTGGCCGCATCACACTTGCTAACAGGTTCTACTTCCACCCACTTTGTAAACTTGTCAACCGCCACCAGGAGGTGGGTCTTCTTATCTTTGGACCTTTTGAAAGGCCGAACCATATCCAGCCCCCAAGTCGCAAACGGCCAAGTAATTGGAATCATTCTCAATTCTTGAGCTGGCACATGAGCACGTCTTGAAAACCTTTGGCAACTGTCACATCGTCTGACCAGATCCTCCGCATCAGCATGAGCAGTTAACCAATAGAAGCCATGGCGAAACACTTTAGCTACCAAAGATTTTGAACCGGCGTGGTGACCACAATCTCCTTCGTGGATCTCACGCAAAATTTCACAGCCTTCTTCAGGAGACACACATCGTTGAAACGCCCCTGACACACTGCAATGATGCAACTCGCCATTGACAATAGTCATGGACTTGGATTGCCGAATTATCTATCGGGCCAGAGTCTCATCCTCTGGTAACTCGCCCTGGTTCATGTACGCCAGGTAAGGAAGCGTCCAATCCAGAATGACATGAAGAGCTGCCACCAATTGAGCCTCCGGATCAGGAATAGCCAAATCCGCTTCACCAGGGAACTTGACCGACGGGTTGTGCAGCACATCCAGAAAAACATTGGGCGGGACCGGTTTGCGCTGAGAGCCCAGCCGGCTTAAAGCGTCCGCCGCTTCATTCTTCCATCGGTCCACGTGGTCCACCTGATAGCCTTTAAAGTGACCTGCAACAATATCCACCTCACGACAATACGCTGCCATGAGTGGGTCCTTGGAATCCCAAGTGCCAGATACTTGTTGAGCCACGAGGTCCGAGTCACGGAAGCACTTAACTCGACTTAGATTCATCTCCTTAGCCATCTGGAGACCATGGAGCAAGGCTTCATACTCAGCTGCATTGTTAGTACAAGGGAACATTAAGCGGAGAACGTAACAGAACTTATCACCTCGTGGGGAAGTTAATACGACTCCAGCTCCCAAGCCTTCCAATTGCCTGGATCCGTCAAAATGGATGGTCCAATGTGTGTGATTCGGCTTTTCTTCAGGTGCTTGCAGTTCCGTCCAATCATTGATGAAATCAACAAGTGCTTTAGACTTAACCGCCGTCCGAGGCACATACTTCAATCCGCGCGGCCCAAGCTCTATAGCCCACTTGGCAATCCGGCCAGTCGCTTCCCGGTTCTGGATGATATCCCCCAAAGGTGCAGAACTGACCATCGTAATTGGGTGCCCTTGGAAGTATTGCTTAAGCTTCCGTCTTGCCATAAAAACTCCGTACACCAGCTTCTGCCAATGCGCATACCTTTGCTTGGACTCAATGAGTACCTCGCTGATATAATAGACCGGACGTTGAACCGGATGCTCCTTACCTGCCTCCTTTCACTCCACCACAATAGCCACGCTGACCGCACAAGCATTAGCAACAACATATAGCAGTAACGACTCTTTGTCAATGGGAGCGGCGAGCACAGGCGGATTAACCAATTGCCTAAGTCCTCAAATGCTTCATCAGCAGCGGAACTCTAGACGAATTGATCCGTCTTCTTCAACATCTGATACAAAGGGATTGCCTTCTCACCAAGGCGGCTGATAAACCGGTTTAACGCGGCAATCCGGCCTGCCAGGCGTTGAACATCATTAATACACTTTGGTTTAGCCAGGGAGGTGATGGCTGTGATCTTCTCCGGATTAGCCTCAATTCCCCTGTTGGACACCAGAAAACCCAATAACTTGCCTGCCGGTACACCAAAGACACACTTGGCCGGATTAAGCATCATCTTGTACGTCCTCAGGTTATCAAAGGTTTCCTTCAAGTCGTCAACCAAAGTCTCCTTCTCCCTGGACTTAACCACGATATCATCCATGTAAGCATGTACATTACGGCCAATTTGCTTGTGAAGACAATTTTGTACACACCGTTTATAAGTTGCGTGGGCACTCTTGAGCCCAAAGGGCATAGACACATAGCAGAAGGCTCCAAAGGGAGTTATGAATGCCGTCTTCTCCTGGTCCTTAACTGCCATTTTGATTTGATGATAGCCAGAATATGCATCCAAAAAACTTAAACGCTTGCAACCCACCGTAGCATCAATAATTTGATCAATACGGGGGAGGGCAAAAGGATCTGCTGGACAAGCCTTATTAAGATCTCTATAATCCACACACATGCGCCAGGTGCCATTTTTCTTAAGGACCAACACCGGGTTGGCAAGCCACTCAGGGTGAAAAACTTCAACAATAAAGCCAGCTGCTAAGAGCCTGGCTACCTCTTCTCCAATCGCCTTGCGTCTTTCTTCGTTAAACCGGCGGAGGAATTGTTTCACCGATTTGTATTTAGGATCCACATTAAGGGTGTGCTCAGCGAGTTGCCTCGGTACACCTGGCATGTCAGAGGGTTTCCATGCAAAAATGTCCTGATTCTCACGGATGAACTCGATGAGCGCGCTTTCCTATTTCAGATCCAAGTTGGCACTGATGCTGAACTGCTTGGACGAATCGCCAGGTACGAAGTCAACAAGCTTAGTTTCTGCTGCCGATTTGAACTTCAGGGCCGGATCATGCTCCGTAGTTGGCTTCTTTAATGGAGTCATGTCCGCCGGATCAACATTGTCCTTATAATACTTCAGCTCCTCGGTGGCACAAACCGACTCTGCGTAGACCGCATCTCCTTCCTCGCACTCCAAAGTGATTTTACGGCTTCCGTGAACCGTTATTGTCCCCTTGTGACCCGGCATTTTGAGCTGCAAATACACATAACAGGGCCGTGCCATAAACTTGGCGTAGGCCGGTCGCCCAAACAGGGCGTGATATGGACTTTGGATTTTCACCACTTCAAATGTCAATGTTTCTGACCTGGAATCATGATCATCTCCAAAGGCCACTTCCAGAGCTATCTTACCAACAGGATATGCTGACTTGCCAGGTACCACACCGCGGAACACTGTATTAGACGGTTTGAGATTTTTATCTGTTAGTCCCATACGACGGAAGGTCTCATAGTACAAGATATTAATGCTGCTCCCTCCATCCATGAGCACTTTGGTGAACTTGTAACCTCCCACCTGAGGCGCCACCACCAGAGCCAACTGACCCGGATTATCAACCTAGGGAGGGTGATCCTCTCTGCTCCATATGATTGGCTATTCAGACCAGCGTAAATAATGGAGCACGGCCGGTTCAACAGAGTTGACTGCCCACCTCTGAACCTTCCGGTCTCGCTTGTCCAAGCTAGTGGTGAAGACATGGTACTGCCCACTATTCAACTGCTTTGGGTTGCTCTGGTAACCTGACTGTTGCTGCTGCTGGTTGTAACCACCCTGGTTGTTCTGATTATTTTGATTATTATGTCTGCCCGGATTACCATTAAATCCTGAACCGGAATTTCCTCCACCATAACCCGGCCCGGATCCTGAGCCACCGCCGGAGCCGTGATCATACCAGAAAGCATTAGAATTCTTGAACTCCTGCATAATGAAGCAATCCTTCCAAAGGTGGTTTGCTGGCACCTCCTTCGTCCCATGTCTTGGACAGGGCTAGCTCAGTAGATAATTTAGGCGGTCCGGGTTAGGGTTGGGTCCCCCACTGCGATTTGACGGTTTACCCTTGCGTCGCTGGCCCTTGTCCTTTGGAGTTGCTATTCCTCTTTCCCTTCCCTGCCTTGTCATCATTAGATTCGGGATCCTTGGTACTATCAGAATCGGCATACTTTACCAAAGCAGCCATGAGGGTCCCCATGTCAGTGCAATGGCGCTTCATCCGTCCCAACTTCAGCTTTAAGGGCCCAAACCGGCAGTTGCCTTCTAGGGTTAAGACTGGGTGTCAGCGTTGATGCGGTCTGATGAATGCAACACTTGTGAGACCCGGCGCACCCAATGAGTCGTTGATTCTCCTTCCTCCTGGACACAGGCAGCTAAGTCCACTATCGACATAGGTTGCTTACATGTATCCTTGAAATTACTGATAAACCGGGCTCGTAATTGGGCCCATGAACTGATAGAGTTGGCCGGTAAGCTTTTTAACCAAGTGCGGGTCGTTCCTTCAAGCATCATGGTGAAGTACTTCGCACATGCCGCATCATCCACATCAAGCATCTCCATGGCCATCTCATAGCTCTCCACCCACGTCTCTGGGGGTTGATCCGCCGTGTAATTTGGTACCTTGCGCGGGCCCTTGAAATCCTTGGGCAGGTGCACATTGCGTAAAGAGGGGACAAGGCAAGGCACCCCCAAAGAACTAGAAGTAACACCGGGTTCGACCGAGATAGTTGGACGAACCGGCGTAAGCTGCCGAGCCTGATACTGTGCGGCTAACTCGGCCTCCCTGCGTGCTCGGGCCCGGTCCACCACCTCCTGAGCATTATCAGCACCACCCGCCGGGTTGTTGCCGCGGGGTGCTCCACGTCGTTCATTGCTTGACACTGCCGGTTCATCCATACGCCTGCTATAGCTCCGGCTTGGGCGAGGGGTCGAGTGGATACGGTCGCGGCTGTATGAGTATGCTTCCTATTGGTCCAAAGCTGTGCTAAGAAGCTCCTTGACCCGTCGCGTCTCTATCGCCTGCAGTGAGTCGCCTTCAATTGGAATGGCCTCCATCCGTGCAGCAGCGGCAACAAGATTGTCCATTGGGTTGGAGTAGTGACCCGGAGGTGTTGAAACAGCCTGAGGTATAACAGTGTTTTGACGAGGCAGATCCATCAGACGGGGCTGAACCGGCGCACCGGTCCCAGGAGCTTCCGCCCGGTTCCCCTCCAGCGGATTACTGGTTCCTGCTCCTGGGGTGTTGAAAAGGTCTCTGTCCTCGAAAACCGAAGGCAAACGGGATCGGTACTTCCTCCTCATGACTTCATGCGACGCGTTTTGGTCCAACATGAGCCTGTAGTCATCCTGGCATTCTCAGCTGCCAGGTCCGCCTTGGCCTGGGTGATCTATTCCTTCACCTTTGCAATCTCCGCGTTGTGGACTTCCTGATCCACCGGATTAGCTTCTGCCATAAGCGCAGCCCATGCATCAAATAGATCTGATAGAACTTGAGCCGGTGGGCGTGCAGAGCTTCCTGCCCCGGCAGCTGTCGCCGCTACTGAACCGGAGGTTATTGGCGCAGCGGTCGAAGAATGAAGCGCTGCTTGTGTGCCGGCCATGAATATTCCGACTCGGTTGGGTTGATCAGAGGGGTCCGGAATACTGTCGCCATCGGAACAGCCCCCAATCTGGCCATCTTGTAGCTGATATAGAGATTCGGTTTCTCAAGTTGATGACTCGTCGCGGTAATAAACGACGGTCTCGCCGCGAGATTCTGATCCATCCTCATAACTTCCTCCATGGATGACTCCCACGAAGGCACGCTTCACGGCTGGTTTAACCCGGGCAGATCGTGCACGCTGAGCCGTTTCGACGAGGTCGGTGCAGATGTCCGGCTCAGGGCCCGGTTCACCGATCCTGCCGATGAAAACATGTATGCCACCAAAGAGGACCTGGTACCCGTACTCAACTGAGCCGGCCTCGGGGCCCCAGCTTGCATCATCGATGTAGAGCTTGCCGTGACGACTCTTAGTCATCCGGCCCACAATGTATCCCTCGAGTCCTTCAAAGCGGCCCTCCAAGAAGTTGAAACCATCGTGCGATAGCCCCACGGTGGGCGCCAACTGTCGTGGACTAACCCGTCGCGATGGCTCCACGACTAAGTCCTTTCTCTAGGACATATGCCGTGACAAAACCACGACAAATACCCTTACCAGAGATTACATGGCCTAGATAGGTCACTTCTGGCAACCAAAATTCACACTTGGAGAATTTGGCATAAAGGCGATGCTCTCGAAGTTTTGTCAATACCAGCCTTAGATGTTCGGCATGTTCCTCCTCACTCTTGGAGTAGATGAGTATATCATCAAGGTATACTACGACGAATTTATCCAAATACTCCATGAAGACCGAGTTCATTAACCGAGAGAAGGTGGCTGGGGCATTGGTTAAACCGAAGGACATAACGGTGTACTCGTATTGGCCATAACGAGTAACAAAGGCTGTTTTGGGAATGTACCCTTTTTTGATTTTGATTTGATGGTAGCCCAACCTCAAATCCATCTTGGAAAAGACTGAGGATCCAGCGAGCTGATCATACAGATCGTTGATCCTAGGAAGCGGATACTTGTTCTTGATAGTGACCAAGTTGACAGGTCAATAATCTACAACCATCCGATCCGTTCCATCCTTCTTCTTGACAAAGAGGACGGGGAAAGCCCAAGGAGAGGAACTAGGACGGATGAAACCCTTTTTGAAGGACTCATCGAGTTGGTTCTTAAGCTCGGCTAGTTCTAAGGGTGCCATCTTATAGGGTCTTCTAGAAATTGGGACGGTTCCTGGAACAAGGTCTATCACAAACTCGACATCCCTGTCAGGTGGAACACCTAGCAGTTATTCTGGAAAGACATCCGGAAAGTCTCGGACTACCGGAATATCTTCAAGGTCTGGAAGGGGGTTGGCATTTAGGGAGTAAAGCTGGCGCTTGGCCACTCGAGTTAAGACATTGACTGTCTTGCCCGATGGGTGAGTAAGTTGAATAGTTCTAGTAGAGCAATCAATCTTAGCATAATGGGCTGACATCCAGTCCATACCCAAGATGATGTTTATGTCTGAGGACTTGAGAGCTATTAAGGATGCAAGGATGCAAGGACTTCCGGGGCAGCAGGGTTGCTGCGGGTGTTGACCATCCTAGGAAAAACAAGACAATAGTTTAGACAAGATGGCACAATCTTGGCAAGGAAGTGCAAAATGTAATGGATAACATGGAATGCTGAGATGTTCATTGCACGACATGGTAATATAGAAACTGCCATATATATACCGTTGGTCATACACACCATACATAGTTTAGTACAAGCCCAGGCTAGAGTACAACTACGGTGAAAGACATTACATCTCATCGGAGGCATTCCAAGCTCCTATGCATTATTTTTCTACACCTCCGGAGCGTGATACACACCAAGTTGTATCCCACGGGTCACGCAGGACTGTGGAGAATACAACTATTACAGTACTAGTGAAACTACTACTAGCTTAGACGGCTCCGTAGTAATCCTCATAAACGTCACCACCAAAGCCTGGAAGCGGAACATGATCATATGGGAACAGACGGTCCTGTGGAGCTTGCGGACCATAGGGACTTAGATGTGGCCTTGGTCCCACAGACGGTGGCAGACGGGGACCGAGAGGAGGGGTGATGCCTCCTACATCATGCCACTCCATACAATCTGGCAATCCAGACCGCACAGGGTATAGGTCCCTCAGGTCCATGTATCCTGCCTGTACAACAGGTGCAAACCGAGTCAAAGTGGCCCAGTGATCAACACGAGAGTTGAAAAGCTCCATACGCAAGGCCCAATTTTCGCGGTCCTTATCCTCGAGCATCTCGGCAGTGGTGCGGAGTAGTGACTCCTCATGTGTAGAGTCATAGTACAAAGCCTGATAGTACCCCTATGCTCCAGGGAGTAAGGCTGGCATGTAGCGAAAATCGGTGTTCTGAAGCAAGGTAGTCCTGGCTCGAATGATAGTCATCATTGAGTAAGCTGCATCCTGCACAGACATCTCAATAGTGACCCCAAGTCGATAGGAGCAGTGAAGGGGTTCAGTGGCTCCAGGATAAGAGGGATATATCCTGACGGTACAAAGGTACTGGCTCTGGTTGAAGTCTCGGAACTGCTCCTCGACGGTATATTCCGGATACCGCCGATAGCCTGTCTTGACCATCACTCGAACCAACATGGCCGTGTGACCGGGTACATCGAGGCACCGGGTCAGAAGAACCACTTGGTTCTAGGAACGGGTGGCCATCTGAAAGCACAGAATAATGCAAAGGCATTAGAATTTTCTAGAAGAAATCGGACAACATAACGGCTGTAAATGCTCAGAAAAAGATTTGAGACATTCACAACAGTTTGCAAAAACCACTCAACAACATCATATCAAGGTTTTGGTTCAACTGACAACATACTAAAAGTAGTAGAAACTGTACTGAGGCTTGTAACAACAACCCTATAAGCTACTACGGATTAGTAACACGTGAACCTGATAGAGAGAAGAGAGCCTAGTCCTTAACCCACGTAGAATGAGAAGAGAATGACTTATTTCAGAGGGCAAAAGGAAAGGAGTAAAAGAGCCTTACGTTACCTCCCACAATCAATTCCCCTACATATAACTAAAGGATTTCTAGACTCGACATCGACCAGTTTGGCTCAACGAACCTACAGGCAGTTCGGCTTTGATGCCAACGCTGTCAGGTCCCCGATTCCAAGTCACATCAATCTAGCCGGTAACACCTCATATCACTTTCCGGCCTCATGCACGGTATCCCCACGGGTGTCGCCTTACCATAGCCTGGGACCGTTTGCGCCTTTTGGCTCACGTATATGATAGTGTCGCCAGCATCCATATGACAGAGAACCCGAGCCGACATGACTAGTCATGAACCCAAAGTGGCACAGACCTATGGGGACAGGCATACATGAATCACATCGAGCATGTCGGTCAACAGCGTGTGAATCCGGGCTGTAGCACTGGGCTAACAGGACTCCGGGGAACCCGGGCTGTAGCAGGCTAGGCAGGACTCCGGATGTCACCGCGTGACATTTCCTCGAAGGGACAGACATAAGAACAAAGTGAAACACATGCCGGCCAGTCAAGTGTCCTGAGCAGTAGTGCTGGGCTAGCAGGACTCCGGTGAACTGGGCTGTAGCAGACTACTATGGCTCAAGGAGCACTAGACTACATTTCCCCATAAGAGAGGCTGCCAAGGATAAACAACTAGATTGTCGGATCCCACACATACCAAGCATTTCAATCATACACAAAATATGCTCGATATGTGCAAATACAACATGGAATCACAACAAAACTCTACAACTCAAGTACTTTATTTAAAGACTTCAGAGAGCCATACATAACATGTTCATACAGGTAGGGGTCATAAGACCCGACACTCAAGTCATACAAGCATACAAGCACATGCGGAAGCAAATAAGTCTGGGTACAGACACTAGAAAGAAAGAAGGCTTGTCGAAGCCTGACTATCTACATAGGGCCCTCCATGGCCAGAATCACCACCTAGGTGGCAAGTTACTCATTGACGTCGAGGTCTACATAAAACCCATCGGAGGGGGCGGTGTTGTCATCTGAAAACAGTAATTAAAGCAACATGAGTACAAAGGTACTCAACAAGTCTTACAACAGATCCTACTATACATGCTTATTCTCAAGAAGGTGGTGGAGTTATTGCAGCAAGCCAGCTTTGACTCTTGGCTAAGCTATCCTACGAGACACCACTATAAAATAGTTTTCGCACAGGAGTCCACTAATCACAAACATAATACTCCACCGGGGATCCTCCCTCATCATCCTACGAGAGGGCTATCCTCGGTACTCACACTTATCTTGAGTCTTTTAGTAGTATCCATTAACTTGTCTATGAACTGTATAGGCAACCAAGTAGTCCTTTACCGTGGACGCGGCTATTCGAATAGATGATGTTAACCCTCCAGGGGTGTACTTCTTCATACACGCTCTCACCACTTATCGTCGTTTACACGACATGTACTCGACAACCTTCAAGCGGAAGCCCAACGAGGGTGTCGGCCACGGCCTACCTAAACACTCAAGTCTCTACTCCAGGTTTATTACGTATCCAGGTTCCATTCGTAGGGAGTCCGGCCGAGGTTTCCACATACGGCCCCGAGCGATATGAACAGGGTTCCTGAGACACCAAACGGGTGACTCGGTACACCGTGCCACGGTGTATCTACCGCATCATAGCCCACCCCTAGGGTCAGCGCTACGCACGGCCGCCAACACATAACCTACAAACACCAGAAACTAGTTGCAACTCCTGGACATAGTACTAGGGTGATTAAGAAGCCGAGAGGGTCAATTAAGGATCCCAATGCATGGTAGTAACTGATTCTTAAATCACACATACAGATCTTAGTTCTTAGGGACGACCTCAATGAAACAACCCACCATGTACTCCTACATGGCCTCTCATCGATACCTTTACCAAATCATGTTCAACACATCCCTCACATTATCGACGTAATCATTTCACTCTAGCCCATCACCCAGATGAACCATACCTGACACAACTCTAAGCATAGCAGGCATAGCAAGGTAGGAAACACATACATGGCTCAATCAACTCCTACACATGCTAGTGGGTTTCATCTAGTTACCGTGGCAATGACAGGTCATGCAGAGGATAAGGGTTCAACTACCGCAACACACAGCAGTTTGAAACGTTGTTGTCTTAATGCAGTAAATGAGAGCAGAAGCGAGAACATGGGATTGTATCGATATGATCAATGGGGCTGCTTTCCTGATGGAGTAGTAGTAGGGTACTGCCCTTCAGCTGGATACTCGGAAATATCCTCGGAGGCAGAACCTACTACGAAAGACACCACAGAATACAATCATCACATGGCAATATGCAACAATATGATGCATGCTATGACATGGCAATATGAGGTGTCCTGCCTAATGCAATGTGAAACAAGTTGGATTGGGTCCATTTGAATCAAAGATTCAAATGGAAGCTTATGTTCTTAAGCATTATAAGTGTATTAGCTTGTTTCACCTAAACAGCAAGGTTGAAGTGTTTTGTCATGCATGAAACCATCACAAATGGAAAGATTGAATTTTTCTGATCAAACTTCATATATAAATCTTTGCATTTGGAGCTACAGATTAAAAGTTATGAATTTTTGAAGTTTGTAATATTTTCTGGAATTTCCTGGATAAGAATAAATCCTGACCTATGGGTCTCGTCTGTCAGTGTCAAATAAACTAACTAAGTTTAGTTAGCGTTAAACTAATACTAACCTAGTTTAGTTAGTGTCCTGGGGCCCACACGTCAGTGAGTCAGGGGGGAAGTCAAACCCCGATCAAGCGGGGTCAAACCCTCTGAACCAGGTTAACCGCTCGTCACCGGCAAGGCCAGGGACGGCGGAGGGGTGCGGGTTTCCTCCTCCGGTGACCAAATGGCCGGCGGAGGGCATCTATGTGACGCGGGCCCTCGTCTGCGTCGAGTGGTGTAGGTGGTTGGGCCTGGGGTGGCCGGAGTCGTCGCCGGCGTCGACCTTGGCGGTCGCTGGAGCTCGGGTGAGCTCGGGGTCGTTGTTGTGACGGTTGTGGTGGCTCATGCGGGGCACGTACGTGCTCTACGCGGCGCGGGGAGGAAGCCGGCCATGATGACCAGACCATTAGATGGCCGGAGACTCATCGGCGGCGAGCACAGGCGGCGGTGCATGCGGGCAAACTCGAGGCGGCGCGTACGGTGCACGAGAGCTAGAACGGAGAGGGGGAGAAGGGTCAGTGGCTCACTGCGAGTGCAGGAGAGCAAACGGCGAGCTCGGGGAAGAGCTGGAGCGGTCGAGGTAGCGAGGGGGATCTCCGGCGATGGCGGATCGGGACGAGCTCGGTGCAGCATCTCCGGGGTGAGCGAGCGCTCGGGGATCAGTCGAGGCGAAGCAGTGGACGACGGCGAAGCTTGTTGGCACGGCGAGGCGACGAGTGGACGGCGGTGGCTGCGGGCTTCACGATGGTGCGGGCGCGGCTGTGTCGGCCATGGCGTCGAGGGAGCGAGGGAGAGAGCAGGGTGGAGTGTGAGGTGTCGGGTAGACCGAGGCGACACCGAGGAGGCGTTCGCGGCGTCGAGGCAGTGACCAGGCGAAGCAGACGAGCAGGGTGGTGGCGTGGCGAGCTTGGGCGCGTGCGCCGTGTCCCTCTTCTGCCTACTGTTAGAGGTAGGCGATGATTGGCGCGGGCCAGCATAGTGCTGGGCCGGCCAGTGGGCTGCCTGGTGGGCTGCGCCAGGTAAGTGGCTGGATCCTTTCTCTCTCTCCTTTTTTTTTTCTGTTTTCTATTATTTCCATAACTTCAGGGCTTTATTAAAAATGCCAGGGCATTTCCAAAAATCATAAAACTAACCATGGCTACTACTTAGAATATATCCAATAGTAAACATTTTAGTTTATGATTATTTGAGCATTTAAAATATTTTATAGCATTTAAATGCCCAAATGCAAATACTATATGAATTAATCCAATGACCTTAAGATGTCATAGAAAAGTGTGCACCGCTTTTGTCAAAGGTTTTAACCCAAAACAAAAAGGGTGGACTTTTTAGAAGGGTATTTCAGGTTCATTGAAAACGTTTTTAGTAAACCCTAGTTTTTCCAGGGGTGCTGCTGGGGGTTCTGTCATCCCCATTTGAGTTTTCTGGGAAATTAAACATGATGCAACACTCTAATGCATGAACTAGCTAGGGTGTGACACCATTCTTCTTCATGAGCTTAAAGAAGGGCAGGGCGCGCTCGCCTAGCTTAGAGATGAAACGCCCTAACGCGGTCACCCATCCTGTCAGTTTTTGCATCTTCTTGAGGGTTTGTGGTGGGCACATGTCTTCAATGGCCTTGATCTTTTCTGGGTTCGCCTCGATCCCTCTGTGGGATACGAGAAACCCTAGCAACTTGCCAGACGGGAGGCCAAACACACATTTTTCCGGGTTAAGCCTCATGTTCACTTGGCGCAAGCTCTCGAAGGTCTCCTCCAAGTCTTGAATCAACGTCCTCGCCTCGCGAGATTTAACCACAATGTCATCAACGTAGGCCTTTGTGTTGCTGCCGAGCTGCCTCCCCAAGGCGATGTGCATCAACTGCTGAAAGGTTGCGCCCATGTTGCGAAGGCCGAAAGGCATGCTGGTGTAGCAGTACACCCCACATGGTGTCAAGAAGGCCATCTTCTCCACATCCTCCACCGCCATCTTGATCTGATGGTATCCAGAGAACGCATCCAAGAAACACAGCAGGTCGCACTCGGCCGTGGAGTCGACGATTTGATCGATGCGCGAAAGGGGGAACGGGTCTTGGGGGCATGCTTTGTTTAGGTTGGTGAAGTTGACGCGCATCCATTCCTTCCCGCCTTTCTTCGGCACTACAACGGGGTTCGCCAGCCATTCGGGGTATCGAACTTCCCGGATTGTACCTGCCGCCTCCAGCTTGCGTGTCTCTTGGATGATGAAGCCATGCTTCTCAGTGGACTGCCGTCTTGCTCGCTACTTCACGGGGCGTACGTTGGGGCACACCTTCAGATGGTGCTGGATTACCTCTCTCAGGACCCCTACCAGTTGACCAGGCTCCCACGCGAATATCTCCTTGTTCGCGCACAAGAACCTCACCAAAGCTTCTTCTTGCCCCGGGTTCAGGTCGGTTCCTATGGTGAAGGTGGCTCCTGAAGACCCATCCTCGTTGACATGCACCTGCTTGGTCTCTGCCTTGTCTTGGGTGAACAATGATACGCCTCCAACGTATCTATAATTTTTGATTGCTCCATGCTATATTATCTACTGTTTTGGACTATATTGGGCTTTATTTTCCACTTTTATATTACTTTTGGGACTAACCTATTAACCGGAGGCCCAGCCCAGAATTGCTGTTTTTTTGCCTATTTCAGTATTTCGGAGAAACAGAATATCAAACGGAGTCCAAACGGAATAAAACCTTCGGGAACGTGATTTTCTCACCGAACGTGATCCAGGAGACTTGGACCCTACTCCAAGGAGTCAAAGAGGCAGTCACGAGGGTGGGGGGTGCGCCCACCCCCCTAGGGCGCGCCCCCTGCCTCGTGGGCCCCTCGGTGCTCCATCGACGTACTCCTTCCTCCTATATATATACCTAGGTACCCCCAAATGATCAGAACAGGAGCCAAAAATCTAATTCCACCGCCGCAACTTTCTGTATCCACGAGATCCCATCTTGGGGCCTGTTCCGGAGCTCCGCCGGAGAGGGCCGTCATCACGGAGGGCTTCTACATCATCGTAGCCTCTCCGATGAAGTGTGAGTATTACCTTAGACCTTCGGGTCCATAGTTAGTAGCTAGATGGCTTCTTCTCTCTTTCTGGATCTCAATACAAAGTTCTCCCCCTCTCTTGTGGAGATCTATTCGATGTAATCTTCTTCTTTTTGCGGTGTGTTTGTTGAGACTGATGAATTGTGGGTTTATGATCAAGTCTATCTATGAATAATATTTGAATCTTCTCTGAATTCTTTTATGTATGATTGGTTATCTTTGCAAGTCTCTTCGAATTATCCGTTTGGTTTGGCCAACTAGATTTGTAGTTCTTGCCATGGGAGAAGTGCTTAGCTTTGGGTTCGATCTTGCGGTGTCCTTTCCCGGTGACAGAAGGGGCAGCAAGGCACGTATTGCTTCGTTGCCATCGAGGATAACAAGATGGGGTTTATTTCATATTGCATGAATTTATCTCTCTACATCATGTCATCTTGCTTAAAGCATTACTCTATTTTTAACTTAATACTCTAGATGCATGCTCGATAGCGGTCGATGAGTGGAGTAATAGTAGTAGATGCAGAATCGTTTCGGTCTACTTGTCATAGATGTGATGCCTATATACATGATCATGCCTAGATATTCTCATAACTATGCTCAATTTTGTCAATTGCTCAACAGTAATTTGTTCACCCACCGTAGAATACTTATGCTCTTGAGAGAAGCCACTAGTGAAACCTATGCCCCCCGGGTCTATTCTCATCATATCAATCTCCATCACTTTAATCTTGCTTTGCTTTTTTACTTTGCCTTTTACTTTTCACTTTGCATCTCTATACCAAAAATACCAAAAATATTATATCTATCAGATCTCACTCTCGTAAGTGACCGTGAAGGGATTGACAACCCCAATCGCGTTGGTTGCGAGTAGCTATCGTTTTGTGTAGGTACGAGGGACTTGAGCGTGGCCTCCTACTTGATTGATACCTTGGTTCTCAAAAACTGAGGGAAATACTTACGCTACTCTGCTGCATCATCCCTTCCTCTTCGGGGAAATCCAACGCAAGCTCAAGAGGTAGCAAGAAGGATTTCTGGCCCCGTTGCCGGGGAGTCTACGCAAAAAGTCAACATACCAAGTACCCATCACAATCCCTATCTCCCGCATTACATTATTTGCCATTTGCCTCTCGTTTTCCTCTCCCCCACTTCACCCTTGCCGTTTTATTCGCCCTCTCTCTCTCTCTCTATCCTCCCTCTCTATTTGCCTTTTTTTGCCCGTTTACTCTTGTTTTCTCGTGTGCTAGTTTGTTTGCTTGTCATCATGGCTAGTCTCATATCTTCTCCGTTGTCTCCCGAGAATGAAGTGCTAAATTTTAAACAAAGGGAGGGAGAAAATCTAAAATATGCTTGGTATAGAATTTGCGACGTTCAAAATAGATCTACCAGGAAGCAATCTACTTCAGTTCTTCTCCGCAATTTTTATGTAGGTGTTAATCCTTGGTATAGATATATCCTCGATACCATTACTGGAGGGAACTTCTTGGGTAGCCATACTTTTGATTCTTATAATGCTATGTTAGATTTATTTGGCTCACCACCTCTTTTGGTTAATGGAACCATGTTAACTTTGGAGCATGTTATGCAAAGAGTTGAAATTATTGAAAATAAAGTTGCTACTATTGAATTAATTGAAAATCTAGATAAAAAGATCCACAATCAAATTACTCAATATGGATCTAAGGTAGGAATGACTTTGAAAAATATTAGGGAAAAGGAACCCATAGTTAATGAGAAGATAAACTTAGATTCTACTAGAATTAATAAACTTGAGGGTATTATTACAAACTTGGGAACCGATTTTTCTTCCGTAAAGAATACTCCAAGTCCTCCTACTAAAATTGCCAAGCTTATGTATGTTCCTGAAAATAAGGATGAATCATCTAGTAAGGAAACTGTGGATCTTAAATCTATAAGTATTCATCCCAATCTTTTTGCTATCATTAAGGAACCAATTGCTACAAATGAATTTTTCGATCTTGTGCCTAAAAGTTTGATAATCACTAGAAAGAAAGAAATTCCTAAGGTAAATAGATGCCTCATCGAAGAATTTCCTACCAAAGATGGCAATACCTAGATCTATCCTCGCTTTTATGCCTAGCTAGGGGCGTTAAACTATAGCGCTTGTTGGGAGGCAACCCAATTTTATTTTTATTCCTTTCCTTTTGCTCCTGTTTAGTAATAAATAATTTATTTAGCCTCTGTATTGGTTGTGTTTTGTGTGTTTAATTAGTGTTTGTGCCAAGTAGAACCGTTGGGAAGACTTGGGGAAAGTCGTGTTGAACTTGCTGTAAAAAACAGAAACTTTAGCGCTCACGAGAACTACTGTCATTTTTATTTGAAGAGTTCTATTTAGTTAATTATTTTTGCAGATGATTAATAGATAAATTCCTCACGACCAGAAATTTATTTTAGAATTTTTGGGGCTCCAGATATTGCGCTAGCTACAGATTACTACAGACTGTTCTGTTTTTGACAGATTCTGTTTTTCGTGTGTTGTTTGCTTATTTTGATGAATCTATGGTTAGTAAAATAGTTTATAATCCATAGAGAAGTTGGAATACATTAGGTTTAACACCAATATAAATAAATAATGAGTTCATTACAGTACCTTGAAGTGGTTTTTTTGTTTTCTTTCGCTAACGGAGCTCACGAGTTTTCTACTTTAAGTTTTGTGTTGTGAAGTTTTCAAGTTTTGGGTGAATTCTTGTGATGGATTATGGAACAAGGAGTGGAAAGAGCCTAAGCTTAGGGATTCCCATGGCACCCCCAAGATAATCCAAGGACACCAAAAAGTCAAAGCTTGGGGATGCCCCGGAAGGCATCCCCTCTTTCGTCCACTTCCATCGGTAATTTACTTGGAGCTATATTTTTATTCACCAACATGATATGTGTTTTGCTTGGAGCGTCTTGTATTATTTGTGTCTTTGGTTGTTAGTATGCCACAATCATCCTTGCTGTACACACCTTTTGAGAGAGCATACATGAATTAAAATTTGATAGAATACTCTATGTGCTTCACTTATATCTTTTGAGCATTATAATTTTGCTCTATGTGCTTCACTTATATCTTTTGAGCTATGTAGTTTTTCTCTATGTGCTTCACTTATATCTTTTTGAGCTATGTAGTTTTGCTCTATGTGCTTCACTTATATATTTTGAGCATTATAATTTTTCTCTATGCTCTTCACTTAGATCTTTTAGAGCACGGTGGTGGATTTGTTTTAAAGAAACTATTGATCTCTCATGCTTCACATAAATTATTTTGAGAGTCTCTTAATAGCATGGTAATTTGCTTAATAATAATATGCTTGGTATTCAAGATTTGTGAAACTTTCTTTTGAGTGTGTTGAATACTAAGAAAAGATTGAAGCATGATAATTGTTTTGAGATATGGAGGTGATAATATTAGAGTCATGCTACTTGAGTAGTTGTGAATTTAAAGAATACTTGTGTTAAAGTTTGTGATTCCCGTAGCATGCACGTATGGTGAACCGTTATGTGATGAAGTCGGAGCATGATTTATTTATTGATTGTCTTCCTTATGAGTGGCGGTCAGGGACGAGCGATGGTCTTTTCCTACCAATCTATCCCCCTAGGAGCATGCGCGTAATACTTTGCTTTGATAACTTCGAGACTTTTGCAATAAGTATATGAGTTATTTATGACTAATGTTGAGTCCATGGATTATACGCACTCTCACCCTTCCACCTTTGCTAGCCTCTCTAATACCGTACACCTTTCACCGGTATCATACATCCACCATATACCTTCCTCAAAACAGCCACCATACCTACCTATTATGGCATTTCCATAGCCATTCCGAGATATATTGCCATGCAATTTTCCACCATTCCGTTTATCATGACACATTCCTCATTGTCATATTGCATATCCCGGTACACCGCCGGAGGCATTCATATAGAGTCATATTTTGTTCTAAGTATCGAGTTGTAATTGTTGAGTTGTAAGAAAAATAAAAGTGTGATGATCATCATTTTTAGAGCATTGTCCCAAGTGAGGAAAAAATGATGGAGACTATGATTCCCCCATAAGTCGGGATGAGACTCCGGACGAAAAATAAATAAAAGAGGCCAAAGAAGCCCAAATAAAAAGAGAAAGAAAAGAGGCCATACAAAAAGAGAAAATGCCCAAATAAAAAAATAGAAATAAAAAATGAGAGAAAAAGAGAGAGGGGACAAAGTTACTATCCTTTTACCACACTTGTGCTTCAAGGTAGCACCATGATCTTCACAGTAGAGAGTCTCTCATGTTATCACTTTCATATACTAGTGGGAATCTTTCATTATAGAACTTGGCTTGTATATTCTAATGATGGGCTTCCTCAAATTGACCTAGGTCTTCATGAGCAAGCAAGTTGGATGCACACCCACTTAGTTTCTTCTTGAGCTTTCATATACTTATAGCTCTAGTGCATCCATTGCATGGAAATCCCTACTCACTCACATTGATATCTATTAATGGGCATCTCCATAGCCCGTTGATATGCCTAGTTGATGTGAGACTATCTTCTCCTTTTTATCTTCTCCACAACCACCATTCTATTCCACCTATAGTGCTATATCCATGGCTCACGCTCATGTATTGCGTGAAGATTGAAAAAGTTAGAGTATGAAACAATTGCTTGGCTTGTCATCGGGGTTGTGCATGATTTAAATACTTTGTGTGGTGAAGATAGAGCATAGCCAGACTATATGATTTTGTAGGGATAACTTTCTTTGGCCATGATATTTTGAGAAGACATAATCGCTTTGTTAGTATGCTTGAAGTATTATTATTTTTATGTCAATATAAACTTTTGTCTTGAATCTTTCGAATCTGAATATTCATATCACAATTAAGAAGATTTGCATTGATATTATGCCAAGTAGCACTCCGCATCAAAAATTCTCTTTTTATCATTTACCTACTCGAGGACGAGCAGGAATTAAGCTTGGGGATGCCTGATACGTCTCCAACGTATCTATAATTTTTGATTGCTCCATGCTATATTATCTACTGTTTTGGACTATATTGGGCTTTATTTTCCACTTTTATATTATTTTTGGGACTAACCTATTAACCGGAGGCCCAGCCCAGAATTGCTGTTTTTTTGCCTATTTCAGTATTTCAGAGAAACAGAATATCAAATGAAGTCCAAACGGAATAAAACCTTCGGGAACGTGATTTTCTCACCGAACGTGGTCTAGGAGACTTGGACCCTACTCCAAGGAGTCAAAGAGGCGGTCACGAGGGTGGGGGCGTGCCCCCCTGCCTCGTGGGCCCCTCGGTGCTCCACCGACATACTCCTTCCTCCTATATATACCTACGTACCCCCAAACGATCAGAACAGGAGCCAAAAACCTAATTCCACCACCGCAACTTTCTGTATCCATAAGATCCCATCTTGGGGCCTGTTCCGGAGCTCCGCCGGAGAGGGCCGTCATCACGGAGGGCTTCTACATCATCATAGCCTCTCCGATGAAGTGTGAGTAGTTTACCTCAGACCTTCGGGTCCATAGTTAGTAGCTAGATGGCTTCTTCTCTCTTTTTGGATCTCAATACAAAGTTCTCCCCCTCTCTTGTGGAGATCTATTCGATGTAATCTTCTTCTTTTTGCGGTTTGTTTGTTGAGACTGATGAATTGTGGGTTTATGATCAAGTCTATCTATGAATAATATTTGAATCTTCTCTGACTTCTTTTATGTATGATTGGTTATATTTGCAAGTCTCTTCGAATTATCCGTTTGGTTTGGCCAACTAGATTGGTAGTTCTTGCCATGGGAGAAGTGCTTAGCTTTGGGTTCGATCTTGCGGTGTCCTTTCCCAGTGACAGAAGGGGCAGCAAGGCACGTATTGCATCGTTGCCACCGAGGATAACAAGATGGGGTTTATTTCATATTGCATGAATTTATCTCTCTACATCATGTCATCTTGCTTAAAGCGTTACTCTGTTTTTAACTTAATACTCTAGATGCATGCTGGATAGCGGTCGATGAGTGGAGTAATAGTAGTAGATGCAGAATGTTTCGATCTACTTGTCACGGACGTGATGCCTATATACATGATCATGCCTAGATATTCTCATAACTATCCTCAATTCTGTCAATTGCTCAACAGTAATTTGTTCACCCACCGTAGAATACTTATGCTCTTGAGAGAAGCCACTAGTGAAACCTATGGCCCCCGGGTCTATTCTCATCATATCAATCTCCATCACTTTAATCTTGCTTTGTTTTTTACTTTGCCTTTTACTTTTCACTTTGCATCTCTATACCAAAAATGCCAAAAATATTATATGTATTAGATCTCACTCTCGTAAGTGACCGTGAAGGGATTGACAACCCCTAATCGCGTTGGTTGCGAGTAGCTATCGTTTTGTGCAGGTACGAGGGACTTGAGCGTGGCCTCCTACTTGATTGATACCTTGGTTCTCAAAAACTAAGGGAAATACTTACGCTACTCTGTTGCATCATCCCTTCCTCTTCGGGGAAATCCAACGCAAGCTCAAGAGGTAGCAAACAACTGCTTTTTCTTGGTGGGCGCGGCCTCCTTGGCCTCCGACGCACCGGCGCCGGCTGGCTGTGCTGCTGCCGCGGTCTTGAAGGTGAGCCTGAGCGCCATCACAACCCCCTTAGCGTCCCCTGGGATGGTGAGGATGCCCTTGCTCCCCGGCATCTTCATGAGGTTGTAGACCGGGTGAGTTGCCACCATGAACTGAGCGAGAGTAGGGTACCCGAGGATGGCATTGTACGGGAGGCCAATGCGGGCGATGTTGAAGTCCACCAGCTCAGTGCGATAGTTATCCCGCGTGCCAAAGGTGAGAGGAAGGCGGATCTGCCCCAAGGGGTGAGCAGCTCCACCGCCCACCCCTATGAAGGGCTTGCTGAGGCTGAGCCGTTCAAGCGACACATGAAGAAGGCTGAAAGCTTCCACGGAGAGCAGGTTGAGACTAGCGCTGTCGTTGATGAGGGTCTTGGTCACGGCCATGTTGCAGATGGTGGGCGTGCAGAGCACCGGAAGCATCCCTGAGCCGGCGGTAGAGCTGGGGTGGTCTTTCGAGTCGAAGGTGAGGTCGGCTTCCGGCGCGGCCCAGCCCGGCGGAGCCCCCGGGCGCTTGTAGGCGGCTCCAATCTGGCGGAAGAAAGGCTTGGCGTGGCGATGTGAAGGAGGTGCTTGGGAGCCGCCTAGCAGTGCCGCGACTGCGTGGTGTGTGGGTGCTGCGTAGCGCGTAGTGAAGAGGTCGCGGAGTTCCCCCCAGGACGTCACCGTTAATCCCGGGAGGCCGAGCAGCCAGGCGCGCGGCTAGCCGGCGAGGGCCAGGAGGAACAAGTTTGCCATGATCTTGTCATCACCTCCGGCTTTGAGGACGGCCTCCTCGTACGCTAGCAGGAAGAGCGCCGGGTCTGCCGCATCGTCGTAACACGGCGGCATCTCCGGCCTGAACCTGACCGGCCACTGCACCCGCCGGAGGGCGGGGCCAGGGTTCAGTACCCAGACTCCCCGCTGTTGTCGCCGGCCGAGGAGGTCGGTGGCGAGGTACCTGTTATGGGAGCGCGATACGGCGGTACAGGGCGCTGGTTGATGGAGAAAAGCTCCGGCGCACCCCTACCTGGTGCGCCAAATGTCGGGGTATGGGGTCCCGACAAACCCTTAAGGTTCGAACACTGGGGTGCGCGCGAAGTCTTTCCCTCCAACCGATCTACGCTCTAGCTTGCTAGGATCTCGCGGACGAACTCGATGAACTCACAACACAGAAGGACACAAGGTTTATACTGGTTCGGGCCACCGTTGTGGTGTAATACCCTACTCCAGTGTGGTGGTGGTGGATTGCCTCTTGGGCTGATGATGAACAATACAAGGGCAGAACGGCCTCCTGAGGTTGAGGCATTCTTGTGCTCGGTGAGCTTGTGTGTGAGGTGGTCTCTCTTTTTAACTCAGGTCTTCTCTCCTTAGCTGTGCCCTCTCTTCTCCCTGATCCCTCTCCATTGTGGTGGCTAGTCCTATTTATAGAGGCCCTGGTCCTCTTCCCAAATATCGAGCGGGAAGGGAGCCCACAATGGCGGGCTAATTTGAAGGGGGACAGCTAGTACAAGCTATCCTGACAAAAGTAGTCTTCGCCTGCACAAAGTTCTGGTGGTGACGCCGTTCTGGGCTCCAGGGTGACCTCCGTCTTGCAGTCCTCGGTCTTGGTCTTGTTGCACCGAAATGGAAACCTTTGCCTGAGGCCTTGGTACTCCGCGGCTGCGCTTGCTCCCTTTTCACCAAAGAGGAAACAAGGATGCTGTGCGCGCTGGCGCCCGCCTGGTGTCGATCGTCACGGCTTACGTCATGAGAACCTCGTGAGGTTCGCCTTTCCTTGATATCTCTGCTCCTCGTGAGCCTGCCTGGCTAGGCCGCTCCATAGGAGGTCTTGCGTCGTCCGCCTCTTGAGGCTTGGCCCCTCGCGAGGGTCTTGGGCGCTTCGTTGGTGAGGATGGGCCGTATGGCCTGCTAGCTTAGCCACGCGGCGGGCCACAAGCAGGCAAGTCTGGGGACCCCCCGTTCTTAGAACGCCGACATGGGCCCAGAGATACCTCTCCAACAATCGGAATGACAAATCCTAATCTCGAAATACGCCAACTCAACAAGTACCTTTGGAGACACCTGTAGAGCACCTTTATAATCACCCAGTTACGTTGTGACGTTTGGTAGCACACAAAGTGTTCCGCCGGTAAATGGGAGTTGCATAATCTCATAGTCATAGGAACATGTATAAGTCATGAAGAAAGCAATAGCAACATACTAAACGATCAAGTGCTAAGCTAACAGAATGGGTCAAGTCAATCACATCATTGTCCTAATGATGTGATCCCTTTTATCAAGTGACAACTCATGTCTATGGCTAGGAAACATAACCATCTTTGATCAACAAGCTAGTCAAGTAGATGCATACTAGTGACACTCTGTTTGTCTATGTATTCACACATGTATCATGTTTCCGGTTAATACAGTTCTAGCATGAATAATAAACATTTATCATGATATAAGGAAATAAATAATAACTTTATTATTCCCTGTAGGGCATATTTCCTTCAGTCTCCCACTTGCACTAGAGTCAATAATCTAGATTACACAATAATGATTCTAACACCCATGGAGCCTTGGTGCTGATCATGTTTTGCTTGTGGAAGAGGCTTAGTCAACGGGTCTGCAACATTCAGATCCGTATGTATCTTGCAAATCTCTATTTCTCCCACCTGGACTTGATCCCGGATGGAGTTGAAGCGTCTCTTGATGTGCTCGGTTCTCTTGTGAAATCTGGATTCCTTTGCCAAGGCAATTGCACAAGTATTGTCACAAGAGATTTTCATTGGACCTGATGCACTACGTATGACACCTAGATCGGATATGAACTCCTTCATCCAGACTCCTTCATTTGCTACTTCTGAAGCAGCAATGTACTCCGCTTCACATGCAGATCCCGCCATGACGCTCTGGTTAGAACTGCTCCAACTGACAGCTCCACCGTTCAATATAAACACGTATCCGGTTTGCGATTTAGAATCGTCCGGATCAGTGTCAAAGCTTGCATCAACGTAACCATTTACATGAGCTCTTTGTCACCACCATAAATGAGAAACATATCCTTAGTCCTTTTCAGGTACTTCAGGATGTTCTTGACCGCTGTCTAGTGATCCACTCCTGGATTACTTTGGTACCTGCCTGCTAAACTAATAGCAAGGCACACATCAGGTCTGGTACACAGCATTGCATACATGATAGAGCCTATGGCTGAAGCATAAGGAACATCTTTCATTTTCTCTCTATCTTCTGCAGTGGTCAGGCATTGAGTCTTACTCAACTTCACACCTTGTAACACAAGCAAGAACCCTTTCTTTGCCTGATCCATTTTGAACTTCTTCAAAACTTTGTCAAGGTATGTGCTTTGTGAAAGTACAATTAAGTGTCTTGATCTATCTCTATAGATCTTGATGCCCAATATGTAAGCAACTTCACCGAGGTCTTTCATTGAAAAACTCTTATTCAAGTATCCTTCTATGTTATCCCGAAATTCTATATCATTTCCAATCAACAATATGTCATCCACGTATAATATTAGAAATGCTATAGAGCTCCCACTCACTTTCTTGTAAATACAGGCTTCTCCAAAAGTCTGTATAAAACCATATGCTTTGATCACACTATAAAAACATTTATTCCAACTCCGAGAGGCTTGCACTAGTCCATAAATGGATCGCTAAAGCTTGCACACTTTGTTAGCACCTTTTGGATCGATAAAACCTTCAGGTTGCATCATATACAACTCTTCTTCCAGAAATCCATTTAGGAATGCAGTCTTTACATCCATTTGCCAAATTTCACAATCATAAAATGCGGCAATAGCTAACATGATTCGGACGGACTTAAGCATCGCTACGGGTGATAAGGTCTCATCGTAGTCAACTCCTTGAACTTGTCAAAAACCCTTCGCAACAAGTCGAGCTTTGTAGATAGTAACATTACCATCAGCGTTTGTCTTCTTCTTGAAGATCCATTTATTCTCGATGTCTTGCCGATCATCGGGCAAGTCAACCAAAGTCCACACTTTGTTCTCATACATGGATCCCATCTCAGATTTCATGGCCTCAAGCCATTTTGCGGAATCTGGGCTCATCATCGCTTCCTCATTGTTTGTAGGTTCGTCATGGTCAAGTAACATGACCTCCAGAACAGGATACCGTACCACTCTAGTGCGGATCTTGCTCTGGTTGACCTATGAGGTTCGGTAGTAACTTGATCTGAAGTTTCATGATCATCATCATTGGCTTCCTCACTAATTGGTGTAGGTGTCACAGGAACTGGTTTCTATGATGAACTACTTTCCAATAAGGGAGTAGGTACAGTTACTTCATCAAGTTCTACTTTCCTCCCACTCACTTCTATTGAGAGAAACTCCTTCTCTAGAAAGTATCCATTCTTAGCAACGAATGTCTTGCCTTCAGATCTGTGGTAGAAGGTGTACCCAACAGTTTCCTTTGGGTATCCTATGAAGACACATTTCTTCGATTTGGGTTCGAGCTTATCAGGTTGAAGCTTTTTCACATAAGCATCACAATCCCAAACTTTAATAAACGACAACTTTGGTTTCTTGCCAAACCATAGTTCATAAGGCGTCGTATCAACGGATTTTGATGGTGCCCTATTTAACGCGAATGCAGCCGTCTCTAAAGCATAACCCCAAAACGATAGCGGTAAATCAGTAAGAGACATCATAGATTGCACCATATCTAGTAAAGTACGATTACGACATTCGGACACACCATTACACTATGGTGTTCGAGGTGGCGTGAGTTGCGAAACTATTCCGCATTGTTTCAAATGTAGACCAAACTCGTAACTCAAATATTCTCCTCCACGATCAGATCGTAGAAACTTTATTTTCTTGTTATGATGATTTTCCACTTCACTCTGAAATTCTTTGAGCTTTTCAAATGTTTCAGACTTATGTTTCATTAAGTAGATATACCCATATCTGCTTAAATCATGTGTGAAGGTGAGAAAATAATGATACCCGCCGCGAGCCTCAATATTCATCGGACCAAATACATCAGTATGTATGATTTCTAACAAGTTTGTTGCTCGCTCCATTGTTCCGTAGAACGGTGTTTTAGTCATCTTTCCCATGAGGCATGGTTCGCAAGTACCAAGTGATTCATAATCAAGTAATTCCAAAATTCCATCAGTATGGAGTTTCTTCATGCATTTTACACCAATATGACCTAAACGGTAGTGCCACAAATAAGTTGCACTATCATTATCAAGTCTGCATCTTTTGGCTTCAACATTATGAATATGTGTGTCACTACTATCAAGATTTAACACAAATAGACCACTCTTCAAGGGTGCATGACCATAAAAGATATTACTCATATAAATAGAATAACCATTATTCTCAGATTTAAATGAATAACCGCCTCGCATTAAACAAGATCCAGATATAATGTTCATGCTCAACGTTGGCACCAAATAATAATTATTCAGGTCTAAAACTAATCCCAAAGGTAGATGTAGAGGTAGCGTGCCGACAGCGATCACATCGACTTTGGAACCATTTCCCACGCGCATCGTCACCTCGTCCTTAGCCAGTCTTCTCTTAATCCGTAGTCCCTGTTTTGAGTTGCAAATATTAGCAACAAAACTAGTATCAAATACCCAGGTGCTACTGCGAGCTATGGTAAGGTACACATCAATAACATGTATATCACATATACCTTTGTTCACCTTGCCATCCTTCTTATCCGCCAAATACTTGGGGCGGTTCCGCTTCCAGTGACCAGTCTGTTTGCAGTAGAAGCACTTAGTCTCAGGCTTAGGTCCAGACTTGGGTTTCTTCTCCTGAGCAACAACTTGTTTGATGTTCTTCTTGAAGTTCCCCTTCTTCTTCCCTGCACCCTTTTTCTTGAAACTGGTGGTTTTGTTGACCATCAACACTTGATGCTCCTTTTTGATTTCTACCTCCACTGCCTTTAGCATTGCGAAGAGCTCGGGAATTGTCTTATTCATCCCTTGCATATTATAGTTCATCATGAAGCTCTTGTAGTTTGGTGGCAGTGATTGAAGAACTCTGTCAATGACACTATCAACAGGAAGATTAACTCCCAGTTGAGTCAAGTGATTATGATACCTAGACATTTTGAGTATACATTCACTGACAGAACTATTCTCCTCCATCTTGCAGCTATAGAACTTATTGGAGACTTCATATCTCTCAATCCGGGCATTTGCTTGAAATATTAACTTCAACTCCTGGAACATCTCATATGCTCCATGACGTTCAAAACGTCGTTGAAGTCCCGGTTCTAAGCCGTAAAGCATGGCACACCGAACTATCGAGTAGTCATCAGCTTTACTCTGCAGACGTTCTTAACGTTATCAGCAGCATCTGCAGCAGGCCTGGCACCCAGCGGTGCTTCTAGGACGTAATTGTTCTGTGCATCAATGAGGATAATCCTTAAGTTACAGACCCAGTCCGTGTAATTGCTACCATCATCTTTCGACTTTGCTTTCTCAAGGGACGCTTTAAAATTTAACGGAACAACAACACGGGCCATCTTTCTACAATAACATAGACAAGCAAAATACTGTTAGGTACTAAGTTCATGATAAATTTAAGTTCAATTAATCATATTACTTAAGAACTCCCACTTAGATAGACATCCCTCTAATCATCTAAGTGATCACGTGATCCATATCAACTAAACCATAACCGATCACACTACGAAAAAAGACACATCCGTGACATTTTGGGCCGAACGAATTTTTTTTCTGTCATACATATGACACTTCTATGACGATAATTGTGACAAAACCCGGTATCATCATAGATGTGGTGGGCTCCTACTTCTATGACAAAAAATCATGACAGAAAATGGGCTTTTTGTCCTGGGCGGGCCGGAGACGCAGCTGCATGACATTCTTTGGGCCATCCATGACGGAAAAAAACCATGGTAGAAGCGAGGGGGAGGAAAATTTCAGGGAGTTCCCGGTTACGGTGGGAGGTCAGGGGCTGAGCGATGCGCGCTTCTCTCGTACGCTTCAACCAGAATGACAACACTACGTACGCTTCGACCAGGTGGGTCCCGACTGTCAGGCACTTCCTTGCATGCGAAGATGTAGCTGGTGGGTCCCAGCAGTTAGGGGAAAACGTTTTTTTTTGTGAAATACGGTGGCCTGTCCGGTGGGTCCCTGCTATCAGGTGGAGGAATAATTATTTTGCGCGTAATAAGGAGGCACTTGCTTACTGCGGCCGTGGAGCCAGCTATCAGCGTCTCCACGCACAGTACTCTTCCGATGGAAGTCGGTCGTTGACCACATTGACCATGCCGCGCCGAGAGCACCACGGCGGTGGACGACGGCGAGGTCTAGGAAGGGGACGACGCAGAGCCGGGGAAGACGCGACAGTGGAAGCCCGCGCGGAGAGGAGTACGAGGGTTCACTGGTTCGGCTGCGGTGTGAGGCTGCCATCGCTGCAAGGCCTGGCCAGCGGTGGGAATAGTAGGGGGCGGTGAGGCCTCCGCGGCAGCACAGCCGGCCACGGGAGGCAGGAGCGTGCGGCACGGCCGGCGCTGCTTTGGGCGGCTGGAGCAAGAAGACCAGAGGTTGAAGAAGCACTACGGCCGTTGGATGGACATCGTATGGTCACTGGAGCTAGAATCATTCATATTGACTAAGTTGACAAAGCCCTTCATCCCCGTCAACTTAGTAGGCCCACAAGTCAGCCTCCCACCAGGTTGGGTCCCAGCTAGCCGGGGGAGTATTCATTTTTTCGTGCGTAATAAGTAGGCACTTCCGATGGGTCCGAGCTGACAACAGGGGGAACGTTTTTTCGTGAAATACGGTGGCCCGTCCAGTGGGTCCCAGCAGTTAGGGGGAAACGATTTTTTTCGCAAAATACTGGTGGCCCGTTCGGTGGGTCCCCGCTGTCAAGTGAAGGAATAATTATTTTACGTGTAATAAGGAGGCACTTCCTTGCAGCTATCGTGGACCCAGCTGTCAGCCTCTCCACGTACAGTACTCTTCTGATGGAAGTCGGTCGTTGACCACATTGACCACGCCGCGCCGAGAGCACCACGGTGGTGGACGACGGTGAGGCATAGGAAGGGGACGACGCGGAGCCGGGGAAGACGCGGCAGTGGATGCCCATGCGGAGAGGAGACGAGCGTTCACCGGTTCAGCTGCGGTGTGAGGCTGCCGTCGCCGCAGAATAACAGGGGGTGTGGGTGAGTAGAGGGATGCCCTGGATAGCGGTGGGAGTAGTAGGGGGCGCTGAGGCCTGCGCGGCAGCACATCCGGCCACGGAGGTGGGAGTAGGCGGTCCCGCCGGCGCTGCTTTGGCGGCTGGAGCAAGAAGATCAGAGATTGAAGAAACACGACGGCCCTTGGATTGACATCCAACGGTTACGTCTGCTAGAATCGTTTGTTGACGTATATAATAACTAAAAAAAATCTTGCATACGCATCAACTAAACAGGCCCACAAGTCAGACCACTCCGTCTTTTTTTAATAATTTATATATAGCTCATGGCAACTTCTTATGCAATTTATTGCAGTCGTTTTTTTGGTTGGCCAGGGCCAATTTCACATATTTCTGTGGGTTCCAAACTATTTTTAATACCGAAATGTCCAGCCAGATTTAAAGTACTTTGAAGATATATTTAAATTAGGTTAATGCCCAGTGAAATAGGAATCTGAAAATGTAATAAAATTCAGAAATTATAAAGTAATTGCCAATTTGTTATCTGTTTTTATATTTACAACCATTTCATATTACTTTCAAGATTTGCAGGCGTCTTGAAAGAGTTGCAGCCCATCAGGGCGTAGAAAAATAAGTAGGCCTGGATTGGGTATTCTTCAGAAAAAATAAACTGGGCTCATTTTCACAAAGAAAAAATAGCTGGGCTGGTCACATGGTGAACATAAAATATAAGCCTGGGCTAGACGGGCCACAACCCAGTTCAAACCCTGCTCCGTCTCAACAATACCAAATAAAAAAAATACTGCTCAAGTAGCTACGTCCCAGGTGTCAGCCGATCTTGTGTTGGTCTCTTGTCTATGGACTATATACGCTCACAATGTCGTGGGTCCTAGATGTCAGGAAAACACTAGGAGGAAGCATTTTATTTTTCCATACGCTAACGTGGTGGGCCCCTACTGTCATCCTCTCCATGTACTTCTGCCGATTCCTATTGTTTGTTGACCATGTTGACAACGCGAGAGGGCGGCGCCGCGGCGAGCGCACCAAAGCGCGCGAAGGACGTCAGCGTTAACAATTTAGGAGATAGTAGGGCGGCGATGCGTGCGCTGAGGCGCAGCCAGTCATGGGAGGCGGAAGCAGGCGGCCCCGCCGGCGCTGGTTTGGTTTTGGCGGCTGGAGGAAGACAGGACTGAAGAAACACGATAGACTGTAAAAGCAGCAGAAGTACTTAACAACCTTAACTGAAACCAGCAGGGGCACTTAACAACCAAAGCTCAAAGAGGTATGAGTACTTATATAGGTTCAACCATACAAAGCACGCATCGAACAGTGCTACTTTGCCTACAGTTAACCAAGGGTGAGGCTGCCAAGCCCCAGGACAAGGCCCAGGCGCCACCCCGCACATCCACAACCTTCTGAAAGCGGCTTCATCTTGCAACGTGGTCAATAAACAGGATATTCGCTTTAGAGCCATGGAAAAGCATGAACATAATCTTCCGTCCTATTCTCCAAGATGGACGAGCCTTCATTATTTGAGACCACCCATGAATAAGTATCTTTTCACCTCCAAGGGGAATTGAGTAGGTTGACATAAACATCATGTTGTGACCAAGCGCAAGCCTGACCCGACCATGGTGAGGCATCTGTATAGGAACAATAGAACTCGGCAGTTCCTGTTTCAAGAAGATCATAGCTGTAAAACTGTGTATAAGCAATAGTTTATGAACAACATATATAACAGAAAACAGCTCGTACCATAAGTTTCTCGACACAGTTGGACCTGTTCAACGAGTGCAGCAGTGGCACACATATCCCACGTGGCCTTCCACCATTGAAACGCCCCACAAGGACCTCAAGACGATCAATAAAGTGTAGGAACTTGTGGATGTCGATCCAGTCAAATTCAGTGCCATTAGTAACAGCCGAGTTATTACAAAGTAACAAACGAGCAGACTACTTAATTCTGAAAAAACCTACACATGCCACCAATTATAAGAAAATATTAATTAGAAGTAGCATCTTCGTGAGAGATTTGTTGCTACTTCTAAAGTTAAATTGTGATTAGTTAGACAGAATAGGTGGATTAAGAAGTAATTGAGGCAACAAGAAAGAACCAAATACAAAACTAACATGGATGAACAATTGGAACGACGCCGGGGTGGAAGATCACAGTGAAGATGAGACCAGGTTCTGCTATTTCCATCAACATTCGTGCGCCAACTTTCAGTCCGTAACACTTGAGAAAGTTTATCCAAGTTCGGCCATAAAAAAGCAGCGATCTTCTTGGTTCATGAACCCGACTTGGAACTTATATCCATGGCTTGTCTTCACTGTGACCATTAAACTAGTGTATTTAGTTATGGCAAGGCCGAGCATCTTGAGTACATGTGTTCTGGCAGAGCAAATAATACACTGCAGGAAAAATGATATGAGAACACAGCATGTTCAAAAAAAAACCCACCCTCCCGGATAGAAAAGAGGATTCTAGGAACATACTATGCGCGTTTCAAAATGCTGTGTTAGGATGAGAAGGAACAAGTGTGGCATCTCGCCGAGGGTGCAGAAACCTGTAGGGTACTCGCACTTCGGGCACTGCAAATGAAACACACTAGATTCAGTAGGAAGAAAAATGCATCAACGGCGGCGGCTGCCATCCTAGGATTACCTGCGACCAAGGGACTTTGGTTTATCGGGGATGGATGAAGAATTCGTACCTGGTTCTCCATGAGAAAACCCTATGCAATCTCCGAGAGGGGGTTTTCTCTGAACAAGCAGACGAGGGAGAAGGGGATTCAGGCCCAGTGAAATATTGCCACTTCGTCCGTCCAGCTTATTGCTAAAGCTAGAAAGGGGGGGGGGGTTGTGATTTGATGGCTCATTGGGCATTACTGCGGCGCTACGACCGGGGTGTGTCTACCGTGAAGTTGTGCACTCTAATTTGTGCATATGGCACGTGGACCCTGTTGCCGGTTGCCCCACATATCAGCGAAAGGAAGTAGAAAGACAGGAGTAACTAGTTACACATAAATATATTTTTTGACAGAGAGATACTCCCTCTGTAAAGAAATATACAAATCTTTTATATCACAGGCTCACCTTGCCGAGAAATATACTCCCTCTGCAACGCACGGGCATTATGGGGGTTCAGCTGAGAATATAATACTCAGATTTTTTTGAGGGATAAAAGCTGCTTTATTGAAGATTAACAGTCATAGGTATACAAATAATTTTGGGGGTTCCTCTGAGCCAAAGATGGCTTCCACAGGGCAAAGAAGTAGCAGCTTTTGCGAGCACATGAGCTTCAACATTACACTCGCGTTTTTCATGTATGATCTCCATGGTTTGGAACATATTCTTCTTCATCTTGATCTCGTCCATAATAACTTTGTTGGGCCCCAAGTATGCCTCTCCGATATGCTTGACTGTTGCTGAACAATCGGTGCTAATCTGAACTTGTTGCAGGTTTAAGTCAAGAGCCAGAGATAGCCCCTCACAACATGCCATTGCCTCTAGGATCTCTGGATCAGTAACACTTCCGCACACCAGTGCCAATGCTCCAAGGAAGAAGCCTGTATGATCCCGGCTCACAACTGCCAGGGCTTCCCTTTCACCATTGCGAGATAACGTAGCACCAACATTCATCTTCGCCCAACCCACAATAGGAGGAGGACGCCACTTCTGCACTGAGTTAGTGCTTCTCGAAACCAGGTTCTGGACTTTGGGCCGCAGGCCGACCCTGCATGTTTGGGGGCCCATGTGTTCTACCTCACCGCTTTTCATATTGCAAGCGATCGGTATGGCGCTGGTTTTAGATGATGTCGCAAGGCGAACACACAAAATTGAATAAAGCAAGGCAGCTGTTGGAATGAAATCAAACAACAGTTCCTAACCAGCAATCAGAGTTGCAATTCTATCAACGATATACCATGTGATAAATAATACTATCGTACTACTTATACACACAGGACACTTGTTTCACCATGCCAGATTATTACATCAAAATCTCTCGGAGGATAGATCAGTTAGGCAGTTGCGTGCTGCTACTGAAGAATTTCAAAGTTGATTTGGACCAGCTCTCCTTGCCGAGAAAGTTCGATTTTGACATCATCCCCTACCACAAGATATGATTTATATTTGAACCTTGACCATCCTTTAGCATCAATCATCATGCGACCATCCTTTGTACTTACGATATATTGAGTAGGTTCATTCATACCAAGGCTGCGCATGGTAAGAGAAACTTGGCCGCGGTCGCCCGGATTGTTGAATGACTCCCTCGTTGCTCTAGGAATTCTCTGTTTGAAAACAAGAAGACATACCCAAACAGTTAGATCAACACACCAGTAAGTGAGATAACAGTCATGCACGTGTTGACGAGGCACTCCCTCTACTCTACTCAACGCAAGTAATGTATAAAATCAAGTTATGGGACAAAGCCAACAACCGTTCATTTTTTCAAGCTATCGACTTACGCTTTGTAGTCCAGGTTGCCAGTTCGAATCTCGTCTTTCAGATTTGTTAGTTTTAGGTCCAAATTTGATTAATGACAAGTGGGACCCCCGTGTGTTGTTCCTATATTTCAGTGTAGGATGGTTTTTTTGAACAAACACTTTGCGCGGTTAGACAAGTAATGACACGAGTTACACGTTTTTTGCAAGTTTATGGATAAAAATGACAGTGGCATAGAATATCACATCCACCCCACAGTTTAGATACTATGGTGATACGAGTTTTTACACCGTTGGAAGTGAGATCCAATGGCTTGGGAGTAGTCTTTGTAATTATGCACAATTTCCAAACTCTCCAAAGGTTTTTTTTGCAAATAAAACATTCATGCCTCATGTGTGTCGCTGCATCTTCGATCCAACGGCTCCTCGGTGCTCATATTAGGCGCTCCCCGTAGCTTAATTACCCGCTACGGTGATTGGAGTAGTTGTGGGGCGAATGCTACGAAAATTAATCTAAACCGACCAGAATAAATGCCTACACAAATTAATCCAAGGTTGGAGTGCCCCTCGCAATGTTAATAGCTCCGGCTTTGCGAGGGATGGAGAGGTAGTAGCTTCAACGCATGGAAGATACGGTGTAAGAAAGCAAGGTCAATCGAGAGACATATAGATAGAGAGACAAAGTGAGTGTGGTCCGACATAAATTGAACAAATATATATGCTCTGGAGAGATATTGTCCGATTGAGCTTTTTGGCAAGGGTGAGGGTTGTAAGATAGAGCTTGAGAGATGATCCAGTCACAGACGTGTAGATATATTTTGTGCATGGGAGGAAGCAAGGTCAACCAATCACATAGGGTCGCCGTGCGATCGAAAGAGTGAGACGGGTCGGAGAGAGTGACCTAGATAGACGATGTGCGTGAGAGAGTATACAATGTGAATAGGTCGAATTGGGCTCAAACATGGTGATATATCATTTTTGTCCGAGAAAGAGCGAGGTCAATCGAGACATATGGAGAGAGAGAGAGAGAGAGAGAGAGAGAGATTGAGTGAGCGTGGCCCACCATGAGGTCGAAAGAGTGGTGGCGGCTTGGATGGACTGACCTAGATAGACAATCTGCGTGAGAGAGTATAGAGTGTGTCGATCGAGGCCCAAACAGGGAGATATATCATTTGTGTGTGAAAGAAAACGAGGTTAAATGAGACTCAGATAAAGAGAGCGAGATTTAGCGAGTGTGGCCCGCCGTGCGAAAGAAAGAGTGAGACAGTCTCGAGGGAGTGACCTAGATATACAAAGTGCGTGCTTGCACATGCACGAGAGGTTGGGGGGCTAGATAGGCAATGCATGTATTTAGTGCGAGAGGGTGAGAGGGAGAGGGGGGAGAGAGGGAGAGCTCAGCATGGGGTGCAATGGCGGGTGTGTGAGGTAAATACATTTGGTAACAGAGTGGAAAAAGGGGTTGTGTAGTTGAGAGACTTAGAGATCGAAACATGGAGAGAAAGAATGAACGTGTGTTGGAAACCGATAGCTTCCTAAGGTGGTTAGGAGAGGAAGATTGACCGATACAGGAAGTATGTAGCGTTTGTGCAGTGGGGGGGGGGGCTAAAAACAACATTTAAATGTACATAGTATGAGACTTATTATCGATGTTTCAATTCGATGTACATTGTAAGATTTGAACCGAGGACCAGGCATACGGGTAATTATTCCGAATTCGTGCCATACTAAGTTTCAAAAAGTTGACATCGACTCAGTTTGTTGTGCTATTTTGTAGGTCATATGTTTGAATCCATCCAAAAGTTTTCTCACTACCATGGTGTTCATCATATACATATGAATTTGTATTAAAAAAGTAGCGTGGATATAGTGAAATGCGAAATCCACGTTAGAATTGGAGATCGCTACGTGACACACACTCTAATTCAAATAACTAACTACGTGACACACACTCTAATTCAAATAACTAATTATGTGACACACACTCTAATCCACGTTAGCGTGGGTACCGTTTCGATTTTTTTTCAAATAACTCCTCATTAATTAATTTACAGTACTCCCTCTGTTCACTTTTATAAGACCTTGAAGACATTTCAGACAATGTGCAAAACAATTCATTTTAAGTTGTCTGAAACGACTTACAAAAGTGAACAGATGGAGTATCTCGTTTCGAATGACTAATTATTGCAAGGAAAACACGGGCATGGTAATACATACAGATTCGTTTGCAAATGAAAGAAGATTCGTTTGCATTCTCAAATGTAGGCGCACCAGGCAAACCAGGGTCGTGTCGGGGTGGACGCTGCTTCGGTGCCTTAAAGGCAACTGCCTTTGGGTCACTAACATGTGGGCCAGCCACCTGTTGGGCCCATATGGCATGGACACAAAGGCAGGTGCCTTAAGGCACCGAAGCATAGTCCTGTCGGGGTGGTCGCGTGTGTCAGACGGACGCATAGCACCCAGCCACCCACCTCCCTCCCCCCAAAAAGGATGATGACAATATAAGTTCGCGCTTCCACGTTTCGGATTGAAATATCTGGCGGCCCCAATTCCAGCCCTGCAAAATCTCTCTTCTCTACCGTCCCCTTCCGCGCCCAGATTGCTCAAATCCCTAATTCGCCGCCAACCCTTGAATGACCCCTTGTCTCATCTCTTTCCCCACCGTTCCCCACCTCTGTGCCGGACGACGACGACGAAGAAGACGATGGTCGCGCTTCACCACCGCACCGGAGCTACCTCATCTACGCCCTCGTCCACCGCACTGGGTGGTCCACTGACAACATCGGCTGCCGCAACCGACGTGCCTCACAGACACCGAGTTCCACTACATCAGGTGCGCTTCACCGACGCCGTCTCCCAGCTCACCGGGGCTACTTCACCGAGCACATCGTCGCACCTCCGCCCCCCGAGGCCGTTGGGGCTTCACCAACGGTCTCGTCCACCGCATCATAGCGCTCCGCTGCCACTCAAGATCTGCATCCATGCGGGCTAGCCAACGCCAGCGCATCACCCTCAACGGCTCTAAAGTGACCCGCACTCTAGCTAGGCGAGCATGCCCAAATGTCGCCCCAAACTAGGTATCCACACATCACTCCCTTGTGCACTGTTCCGACGATGTTTGGATATCCTTTCACTGCTCTCTTAGCTTACACACCTATGCAACTCTGACCTTAACTCTTATTTCTTCTGGAGATATCATCTGAAAGAAGCAAATCCATATTTTAGCGAAGCATGACGACCGCTACAGGATTTGGTACACATCCTGCACACCCGTATAACCTTGTAAGTATCTGTCCTCCGGTACAACATCAAGGTCGATTCCTCTTATTTGATCAACCATTCACCGTGTCAAAAATGCAGAGGGGGATGCAAGGAGCACAAGGCCTGCACATCCAAGCAAGTGGTAACATGGACTTGTACATGGAACATCCCAAGCGCAAGCAGAGCTGTAGTGAGCCTGTACAATGAGCTAGCGTAAGTCCCTGCATTTCATTTAATTTGTACTGGCATTCGTGTATGATCAGTGGCTGATCCGCGAATTCAAGTTACCAGGGACGAACATTTAACTTAAAAAATATGAAGGCACTTGCACTCCGGAAATCAACATAACTTGAGAAATGTGAAGCTACATGCACTTTGAAAACCGGCTAATGATCCAAAGTAGTTCAGATTATAAACACTAAATGATGCAAGCACCAAAAAACACAAAATGCAACATGGTGTACAAGGACTACAAACATGGTCTGTACCTGCTTGAATTATTCGTTCTCTAGCTGAAAATATCGAAGTGTAATTGCACGTATAACTAGTGCGCAAACTGCATATCAATATATCTATCCTGCACAAGTATGCCAATAGTTTCAAACAATAGATTAGAAAAGTATTTATGCTATGTTGTCATGATACGGGGACTTTCTGGTAGATGGCCTCGACGTTTCCTCAAGCTATGAAAATGCACTATAATTTGCTTGTGATCAATGCCTGCAAATCTCTGTCTCTCTCAACATAGTAGATCATCATTAGACACCAAATCCTTCAATGAGCTTGCAAAATGCTTGCATTAGATCCCTCATTAGACACTATATGTTCATCACCAGGAGCATGTAAAATGTTTGCATCAAATCCTTCATTAGCAGTCTGTTCATTAGACACTTCAGGCTCAAGAACAACATGAGCTTGTATGTTTGCACCGGAAACTTGATTAGATACATCAGATTCAGTCAGTTTAGTATTGATTGGGGGAGTTATAAAATAAGTAGAAATTGGTTTCATTTTCTCATAGATTCCCTACATACAAGCAGTTTTACAACACCGTCAGGTTTAACTATTGGCCAGAAATTGAAGAGTTGAATTAGATATAATCAGGGATGTGATGTACCTGCTCGTTGCGCATGCTACTCTTGCAAGCTGCGACTGTCCGTTTGCGCAAGCTCAATGCCATGCCCGTGCTACCGCCACTGCCTCCCACGCAGGCTACACCCAGGGTTGGATCTTCATCTTCTTGTCCTTCTGTTCGCTTGAAGCCGGGCGACCGCCCTCCAACGAGGGCACGAGGAAGTGCTGGTCGGTCTGTCCAGCGGTGGCTAGGTTAGGAGCGAACTAGACTGGAGGCTGGAGTGAATGAATTGGGATTTTTCCTGGTGTCGATCGATATGGGAGGCGCTCGTTTGGGCCGCGAGCCTGCTATAGGGCCTGCCTTGCACTTATGTTATTGGCCCATCCAAATTGAAACATTTTTCTTCATTTTTTACATTGCTTGCTCGTGCGTTGGGATGAACAAAACTAGCATGGGCCAACCTGGATGACTCAAACTAGGTGCACACTTTCCAGCCACCTGAGGCGGCCGCCCATACCAGCCCCTATGGTGGCACCACCCCTTTTTGCGTGTGTGATTGGATAGTGAAAAATATTCCAGTGGCGCTTTTTATTTACCCACAGAATGGTTGAATTGCTTGTTTCTATGAACTGAGTTCGCCAATAATGTGAAGGATGCCAGTCTTTTCATCCTATTGTAGATTGCTTAGATCTCGATATGCCAAAAGTAATCGCATGAAAAATACAGTAAAAGCCAGTGTGATGTGTTTGGCTACAACTAGTCTGACTACACGTCCTCATATAACATATCAAGGACGCACCATCTTACCAGATTAAGCATTCGACTTACCTATGCAGTGTGGGAAGAAAGAAGTATTGGGACTGCGTATCCAAGCAATTGATGCCATGGACTCCTTCGTACAACCTTGTAAGCGAAAAAGAAGTTGCAGTGTGCCTGTACAAAGAACTAGCGTAAGTTCAGTTACCTGCTTCTCGGAATTTTAGTTAGCCACTTATTGCAAAATTGTTCAATTACGTTGCTTGGCTTAATTTAGTTTGCTACTGATTACATAATGGCACAGCCTATTAATCATATTGTAGACTGCGCCTATCTATGTGTTTGATACTTACTGTTAAGAATTACCTGTTTGCCTTAACTTAAATATCTACTTGTATGTTTAACCGCTTTGCTGCTGCAACAGCGAGTTACAATGATGTTAATAACTACTTTTCAGCATCCAATTGAAACTCTTTAATTCCTTGTTTGTTTAACTAGTTTGCTGTTATAACTCCCAGTTGAGATGTTTTGCTAACTTCAACTTTTCTGAATCCAATCGGAACTTTAATGGCAAAACAGGTTAGCCCAAGATCAAAGAGCGAGGTCCCCATGGACGTTGCATCATCCCACAGCAGTGGCACCGGCCTAATCGTGCATTATGAATTGCCAACTGCTGATGCTCTAGAGGCTAAACTAGTGGTAGAAAGAGATTCTGCTTTTGCACTTAGAGATGAAGTTGACATGTTGAGGAAGCAAACAGCACAATCACAAGCAGTACTCAAGACAACCATTAAATATTTGGTGGATTTCAAAACGAAGAGAGCTGAGACTGACCAAATTGTTAAGGTCCTGAAGGAAAAAAGGAAATTAAATTCCTACTTGGTAAATCATAGGTGAAATGTTCTTTCCATAGTTGAATGACTTTTGTGTTGTATGTTCATGTAATCAATCAAACCATTTGTTTTAGAGATCATGTAATAATTATTTTTTTTGTTTTTTTGTTTGTAATTTTATTTGAGCACAAGTCTGTATTAATTGATAAGACTCGGAGACATTTCATTTGGATTGCTGTGCCAGACCTACAAATATGCCAATTGGGCTGAATGTGCATTCAACAATAGTAGTATAGATGGACCATAAGTGGCACGCATCGGAAAGGGCCAAGATGCTGGCTAAAAAAGGATGCCGTTGTAGCCAAAAAAAGTACAGCGGCCTGGCTTATGTATGTTAGTTGATATTATTGATCCATATACTCTATAAGTGTTTATATGTCTGTTAGTTCCGTACATTCTTGGTTGATTGACTCGGTATTTGAATCTTGATACATCGCTTGTGTACATATCTAAATGGGAGTACACATTATGCTGCGTGTGACATTTGAGTTGGACATGAAGTGTTCCAAATATTCGAATTCACCTTAAACTGGATTCCAGTTTCTGAATTTGAGTATCGACATTTGTAAACCATATTCATACATGACAGTGGAATACATCTTTGTCGTCCTTTTGAAGATATATAAAAACACATAGAATGATTTATAAAGATTCATATAGGAATACAAAATGGATTCAAATTTAGTTTCCAGGGTAAACGTGGATGCTTATTGTCCCAAAATTCGAAAGAAACAGCAAAATGCCCACTCCCACATCGGATGCCCGAAGCCAAGTGTTTGGGAGATGGAAATTAGTGTCTACCCATTACACGGACAATCCATCGGCCCGATTTCCACTGCTCTAAATAGGGGTAGGTTAGTAACTTCAATTAGACGTGACACGACCGCCTCTGAGCCCATTCCGACACGGTGGGCGTCAAACATGCGCGGAAAAACTCATTTGATTCAAGCTTGTCCGAAAGACCTCTGTTTCTCCCTCCATTCCCCATTCATACACGGTGGGCGGCAAAACACCCTCTCCTCGTCCGAAATAGATGTAGGCTAATATTTTAAATAGGGGCAAATGTGTAACTTCCATTAGACGTGACATAACCGCCCTACCTGTCAGCCCCGTTCATACACCATGGGCGCCAACCGTGGGCGGCAAAACACCCTCTCCTCGCCCGAAATAGTTACCGACAAATATTCGGGAGATGCGAGATTACCGTCCTATCCCCAACCGACGAGACGTCCAAATTTGAAACGGGGGATAAGTTTGTAACTTTCCCATATTTCAGACAGGCGTGTCCCAAAAACATGGTTCCCCGTACCTCTCCCTCCATTTTCCCATTCATACACCGTCCACACTAGAACACCCCATTCCCACACCAGCCTCCGTCCGCCACCCCATCCATCGCCGTCGTCCTCCACCACATCCATCGCCACCGTCCTCCACCATGCCGAGCGCCTACCAAGACCGCGTCGTCCACTGCTAGAGATGGACGTTTCTCATCCACGGCAACGGACCAATAGCCTTGCATCGCGTCCTCTCGCTTCATCGGCGCCGTCGTCCTCTTTGCTGGGGCCGCTCACACGACCTTCTCTTCCACCGCAACGGGACTTATCCCCCAACGCACCCATCTACCATCATAGATCTGCTTCAAGACCACCGACAGCCATCACACCCCCGATGCCTACATGGCGCCGCAAGAGAGGTCGTACTTCATATCTCCTCAACTTTTTGATCTCAACCAGAAAATAGATCTTAACTTGGTTACTCTACTTTCTTTTCAGCTCTTAGAATTTAGTTCTTAGTTTGAAGCAAACAATGGATGCTAAATATCATTTCTCCGGTTTGCAGCTTCAAATCTGCCATGGTACAGCCATAATACGGTTTAATTGATCATGCTTAGGGTTTAATTGATCATGTTGGTTCCGTGGTGGTTTCTTTAATAGAAATCAGAGGGGAAACCCTCTTTTGCTAAAAAAAAATATGCTTAGAGTTTCCCCCTTTTATGATCACTATACGATCAGAATACATGCTTCCTGTCATAATAACACTGCTCCACCCATCAAGCTAAACAAGCTTAGTTGTTCAAATACGAATCTGATATTATTAAAACAAAGTTGTTTAATTGTTCAGCTAAATGTTCCTAAATTAGTTTCAAAAATGCATGTTCGCCGCTTGGGTGTGTATCTCTGTGTGTGGTCTGGTCAGCACAGTTGGGGAGGTGAACTTTGCATATGCAGGGGTTTATAGGGAGACACTCTCCGAGTTGAAACCGCAATGCATTCCATAGATAATCTGACTACTTTTTATGTTTTCATGAATCTCAGATTCTGAACATCATCATAATGATTATGAGCTTGCGCGCATGAAAAGAATAAAGCAGAACAATGCCACGGCTGTCAAACTTGGCATTAAGGGACTGAAATCAAGTCTGGATGCAATGCAATGCAAACACTCTCCACCTACAGATTCATGCTCAGAATATGATCCTAACAGTGATTGTGAGCTAGAGGGAGACCTAAGTCAATGTAGCTCCCTAGTGGAGGAGTCAGAGGAAGATGCCCTATCTTATTCACCCATCAAGGTACTTGCGCTAACTTTCCAAGGTTACATTGCTCGCACATATCTTGCAACTGATGCTTTGCATTGCTTCTACTTTGTTGAACTGCCATTAGCTTAGTTTACAGATCGTGTATGTCAATATGCCCTGCCTATCCATTTTCAGTACATATTACATCTGTCATCATACCATATTTATCCATTCAAATGTTGTTCTTGTGTATCAGACGTTCAAAAGGAAGAGGGCGATTGCTGATCGTGGAGGAGCACAAGCAAAGTATTTGGAAAAGGTAGTGGCACCTGATAAATCAAATAGCCCATTAGGTGTAGTTGCAATATCACCTGACCCACAAAATACCCCAACTCTAGCAGACTCTAGCCCTACTACACTGGTCATTTCTGATGCCCCAACTCAGCAGACCCCAACTGCAGCAAACGGTATGATTATGCCAGTTGACATAGCACCAGCTGTACGATGCAAAACCCCCATTCCAGCAAAGAGTACACCAAATCCAGTTGCCAAATCCCTTTTCGAACCAGAGAGAGCCCCAATTGCAGCAAATAGGACCCCTGTTCCATTTCTTCCCAATTTAGAAGACGAAGCTTATGTTGTTGTCAGGAACTTTATGCGCATCTTTCCTTCATGGAAAGATTATATCGCAGACACAGAACAATTTCCAGTCTTCCTCCGCAACTTACGCATAAGTAATGTACTAATGTTATTCATGGTCATTACTGCATATGTTTCTGCTGACAGAAGACACAAGATTTCATTCTTTTAAATAGGCGAAGCGCAAACTGGATTGTGATGACGAGCAAGGGTTGGTTGCGCTTTTCAAGCACTCGTTGATGAAGTATCGTTCCTACCTGAGCCAAGCGCACTTCAATGGCAAGCCTCTGAACAAAATTTCTGTAAAGTCTCCGGTGCTACATTTATCCGACGGTGACTGGAATCATCTTGTTACACATTGGTCTCAGCTGCAACGTAAGGTACTGTCTATGATATCACATCACAATTTGAACTATATTTCTGCATTTGCCTTAGTGTCTCACTTGTACGAAAACTGTTAGTAGAAGAACATTCGTTCTAAAGGGACCACAGAATATCGCAACTATACTGCACACTCCATTGCTCTTGTGAGTACCTCTTGCCCTGTATGACCATACTTACTTTCATAGCTGTTTGATTATGTAGCATCACTGCACATGTTAGCCTCGTAATCGTCCATTTGGTGGACATTATAAGATCCTATGGACTCTTACATAAATTTAGAATCAACCCAATGCTTTTGAAGAGGTTTAGCTCTGCAGTCCTCTTGTAAGGACTGAACGTGGTCTATCACTATACTTACATTAATAGCTACTCCCTTCGTCCCATAATATAAGAACGGTTTGTACAGTACACCAGTGTTCAAAACACTCTTGTATTATGGGAAGAGGGATTGGTTCATTTTGTAGCATTCTGCATCTTATCTCCCTCGCCCACCATTTACTAAAAAAGATCAGATCTATAATTAATCTTACCAACAAGTAGAATACACAGACAATGCCAGTGCAGAAGTGTAGCCCATTGCTCTTGTCAGTACATTTTGTCCTGTAATGCTTGTACTTCCAGGGATTGGTAGTTGATTATGTAGCATCAATCTGCATCTTATCTTCATTATCCTCTATCCCTTCTAGTATTATCATATCTATAATTACTCTCTACAAAATGTAGAGTACAGGCAATGCTTATGAAGAAGATTCTGTGCTAAAATTCTTGAGTTATCCTTCCCTTGCCATGGAGAAGGGCATTATAAAGCCGGTGTTAACTGTTAATGTAAGTCAGTCCTTCTAAAGCCTTTATCCTCAACTGTTGTTTAATTTGCTCATACTCCCTGTCGTTTACTGCTGTTTAGTTTGCTGTTTCTACCAAAATGCATGTTCGTAAGAACCGTAAGTTTTAAGTTTTACTTGTAAAACCAAATTCCTTATTCATACCATGCACATTACTTAATACTCCCTATATGTATGCTTGTTTTTGTGGATCTATAATCCAGTGTGTGGTGAAGCAGCCCACGCTTGCACCTTGTCATCTCCTGTTTTATCTTACTGATGTGGCTGATGATATGAACAACATGCCATGCACATTATCCAAAATAGATACAATGATTTTCTTTGCCCTTCATCTATGCTTGTTATGTTGACATGGTAATCCAGTAGTGTGGTGAAGCTCCCGGCATTATGAACAATGCCAAATTATGCTATTCATATTTTGAACATACTCTTTATTTTCTAATTTGAAATTGGATAGAATTGACAGAACAGTTATCATCTTTGTTTATACACGTGCAAAACCTGTCATCTCTCTACTTTGTTTCAGGGTGATATGCCTGATGACATGCACAAGTCTGCTGAAGGCTGTGAGACGAACCCAACATATATTGTAGCAAAGAAGGCAAAACATCTTGAAGATAGCGAGACAACCCCAAAGTCTTGTCTTGATGCAGTGTTCAAGTTACTTGAGACTAACAGTCAGACAATCTCACAGAATTCGTTGTCTGGATCAGTTCGACTTCTTCAGTCCCAAGTTCTAGCAGAAAGGCATTCTGCAAATCAACTTCGACTTGAAGTCCTATCTCTAAGAAAGATTGCGGAGAATACCAATGAGAACCTCATCGCTAAACAGCTACACCTAGAAGCTATGACCGACATGCTAGGCCAGTCTCACAGCCTTGCTCAGCAGCTTGCGCAGCAGTTCCCCCGCAAGGCTAACCTTTCTTGAACTATCTTGGAAGTGGTCTCGGTTCAATATTATTTTGTTATGCTGCAATGGTGCCCAGTTTTTGTAATCTGCTTCTTCATTGCGTTTTTTGATCACTGGTGGCAAACTTTGATGCCCAGTGGATGTAATATACCTTAAATCCTTTATTGTGTAGTGTAGGTTTATTCTTAGTTACTATGCCGTAATTTCTTTATTGTATAGAGTAGGTTTGTTCTTAATTCCTACTAGTTACGCAGCAGCCCGAAATGAACCCCGGCCATGATTGTGCGAATCAAATCACGGGCTTTTAACAGACCAAAATTGTCTGGGTCCTTGTTTGGCCCAATCAGATATCGGCTGCGAGCAGACCGGATGCAAACTGGGTCGTAGTTAGGCCCAACTATATGACGGGCTTTTAACAGGCCGAAATTAATATAGGGCCGAAATGTTTAACGGGCCCTTAACATGCAAAACTAATATCAGGCCGAATTACTAAGTGGGCCTTTAGCAAGTGGGCCCAAAAGCATAGTGTCCAGTTGACGGGCCGAATCTGATATGGGCCATAATTGAGCCCAAAGCCTCTTAAAGGGCCAGACCTGATCTCAGCCGTAATTTGGCCCAGAACATGGTAGGCTTTTAACGGGCCAGATCTCATATGGGCCACTATTAGGCCCAGAGCGTGGCAGGCCATTAATGGACCGGATCAAATATGGGCTGACATTTGGCCCAAAACATGGCAGCCAGTTAATGGGCCGGCCTACTAGGGTCCTCAAAATATTGTGGGCCTACAGCTGGGCCGACCCATTAATGTCGGCGAAATCTCGTGGGCCTTTAGTTGGGCCGGCCCATTATGACCCGCAAGAATCTTGTGGGCCTTTACCTAGGCCGGCCCATTATGGCACACAAAAATCTTGTGGGCCTTTACCTGGGCCGGCCCATTATGGCCCGCAAAATCTTGTGGGCCTTTAGCTGGGCCAGCCCATTATGGTCCGCAAAATCTCATGGGCCTTTAGCTGGGCTGGCCCATTATGGTCCGCAAAGTCTTGTGGGCCTTTAGTTGGGCCAGCCCATTTAAACTTGTTGGGTCATGCCACGTGTCGACGTATCATAGGCGCCTTCTATCCAGTGAGTGGATGACATCTGTCCCGACGATGAGCCGACACGTGTTTCCTCTAGCCAATGATGATTTTACACATGGAAAATCAACATTGGTCGGGGCTATTAACGGGTTATCAGATCCAAAACCCGACCCGATAGCTTAACGGTGTTCCGTTACGGTGGATGCCACGTGTTGGTCACCCTTGACGAAAGCACTTCTGTGACGCGCGATTTATCGTCATGGAAGTGGACACTTCCGTGATGATAATTTTGGTAATGTCATGGAACACTTCTACGACAGCACATATATGACTATCTTGATTCTGTCATAAATTTGTCATGGATGTACATGCATGACAAAAAAACCGACCTACTGTGACAAACACGTATCATCACGGAAGTGTATTTTTTTGTAGTGTCATCACGTGAAATGGAGTAGTTTTCAATGGTGAACATCACTATGTTGATCATATCTACTATATGATTCACGCTCGACCTTTCGGTCTCAGTATTCCGAGGCCATATTTGCATATGCTAGGCTCGTCAAGTTTAACCCGAGTATTCTGTGTGTGTAAAACTGTCTTGCACCCATTGTAGATGAACGTTGAGCTTATCACACCCGATCATCACGTGGTGTCTCGGCACGACGAACTTTGGCAACAGTGCATACTCAGGGAGAACACTTTTACCTTGAAATTTAGTGAGAGATCATCTTACAATGCTACCGTCAAACAAAGCAAAATAAGATGCACAAAGGATAAACATCACATGCAATCAATATAAGTGATATGATATGGCCATCATCATCTTGTGCTTGTGATCTCCATCTCCGAAGCACCATCATGATCACCATCGTCACCGGCGCGACACCTTGATCTCCATCGTAGCATCGTTGTCGTCTCGCCAACTATTTCTTCTATGACTATCGCTACCGCTTATTGATAAAGTAAAGCAATTACAGGGCGATTGCATTGCATACAATAAAGCAACAACCATATGGCTCCTGCCAGTTACCGATAACTCTGTTACAAAACATGATCATCTCATACAATATATATAGCATCATGTCTTGACCATATCACATCACAACATGCCCTGCAAAAACAAGTTAGACGTACTCTACTTTGTTGTTGCAAGTTTTTACGTGGCTACTACGGCCTGAGCAAGAACTGTTCTTACCTACGCATCAAAACCATAATGATTGTTCATCAAGTTAGTGATGTTTTAACCTTCACAAGGACAGGGCGTAGCCACACTCAGTTCAACTAAAGTTGGAGAAACTGACACCCACCAGCCACCTGTGTGCAAAGCACGTCGGTAGAACCAGTCTCGCGTAAGTGTACGTGTAATGTCGGTCCGGGCCGCTTCATCCAACAATACCGCTGAACCAAAGTATGACATGCTGGTAAGCAGTATGACTTGTATCGCCCACAACTGACTTGTGTTCTGCTCGTGCATATAACATCTACGCAATAACCTGGCTCGGATGCCACTGTTGGGGAACGTTGTAATTTCAAAAAAATTCCTACGCACACACAGGATCATGGTGATGCATAGCAGTGAGAGGGGTGAGTGCGTCCACGTACCCTCATAGACCGAATGCAGAAGCGTTAGCACAACACGGTTGATGTAGTCATACGTCTTCCCGATCCGACCGATCCAAGTACCGAACACATGGCACCTCCGAGTTCTGCACACGTTCAACTCGATGACGTCCCGTGAGCTCCGATCCAGCAAAGCTTCATAGGAGAGTTTCGTCAGCACGATGGCGTGGTGACGGTGATGATGATGCTACCGACGCAGGGCTTCGCCTAAGCACCGCTATGATATGATCGAGGTGGATTATGGTGGAGGGGGGCATCGCACACGGCTAAGAGATCAATGATCAATTGTTGTGTCTATGGGGTGCCCCCTACCCTAGTATATAAAGGAGCAAGGGGGGAGGCCGGCCAGCCCTCTATGGCGCGCCAGGAGGAGGAGTCCTCCTCCTAGTAGGAGCAGGACTCCCCTCTTTCCTACTCCTACTAGGAAGGGGAAAAGAAGGGGGAGAGAGAGAAGGAAAGGGGGGCGCCGCCCCCCTCTCCTAGTCCAATTCGTACCAGAGGGGGAGGGGCACGCGGCCTGCCCTAGGCCAGTGGTCTCTCTCTCCACTAAGGCCCATAAGGCCCATTATTTCTCCGGGGGGGTCCGGTAACCCTCCGATACTCCGGTTTTCTCCGAAACCACCCGGAACACTTCCGGTGTCCGAATATAGTCGTCCAATATATCGATCTTTACGTCTCGACCATTTCGAGACTCCTCGTCATGTCCGTGATCATATTCGGGACTGTGAACTACCTTCAGTACATCAAAACACAAAAACTCATAATACCGATCGTCGCTGAACTTTAAGCGTGCGGACCCTACGGGTTCGAGAACTATGTAGACATGAACGAGACACGTCTCCGGTCAATAAACAATAGTGGAAACTGGATGCTCATATTGGCTCCCACATATTCTACGAAGATCTTTATCGGTTAGACCGCATAACAACATACATTGTTCCCTTTGTCATCGGTATGTTACTTGCCCGAGATTCGATCGTCGGTATGTCAATACCTAGTTCAATCTCATTACTGGTAAGTCTCTTTACTCGTTCCGTAATACATCATCCCGCAACTAACTCATTAGTTACAATGCTTGCAGGGCTTATAGTGATGTGCATTACCGAGTGGGCCCAGAGATACCTCTTCGACAATCGGAATGACAAATCCTAATCTCGAAATACACCAACTCAACAAGTACCTTCGGTGACACCTGTAGAGCACCTTTATAATCACCCAGTTACATTGTGATGTTTGGTAGCACACAAAGTGTTCCTCCGGTAAACGAGAGTTGCATAATCTCATAGTCATAGGAACATGTATAAGTCATGAAGAAAGAAATAGCAACATACTAAACGATGAAGTGCTAAGCTAACGGAATGGGTCAAGTCAATCACATCATTCTCCTAATGATGTGATCCCGTTAATCAAATGACAACTCATGTCTATGGATAGGAAACATAACCATCTTTGATCAACGAGCTAGTCAAGTAGAGGCATACTAGTGACACTCTGTTTGTCTATGTATTCATACATGTATCATGTTTCCGGTTAATTCAATTCTAGCATGAATAATAAACATTTATCATGATATAAGGAAATAAATAATAACTTTATTATTGCCTCTAAGGCATATTTCCTTCAACTAACTCATTGGCTACCTCGGCCAACAAATTTTCTCACCATCTTGAGCTTGCTGACATATGTCCTCTTTGTGGTGTGGAATGAGAGGACGGCTTCCACGCATTATGCAGATGCCCACTTGCTAGAGAACTGTGGCGGAATATGGAGGCGGACTGGCCAATCCCAAAGCTCGAGGGAATTTGCAACAACGGCCCAGAGTGGTTGTTTTCCCTCCTAGAACCACTAGACGGAACGACACGCCTGGTCACCCTCATGATTATGTGGCGAACCTGGTACGTGCGCAATGAGATTACTCATGGAAAGAAGCCACCCCAATAGAAGCATCCCGTTTCTTCCTCAACGGGTACATTAATTCGCTTCTATGCATTCATCAATACCCAAATGGAGACGTGGAGAAAGGAAAGATGGTCCTTCATGTTACCTAGCCGGCCACAACTTTATGTACTGAGCCGAAGCAGGAGCTACGTAGGGCGCCGCCCAGCCCGGGCTGGACGAAGTTAAACACTGATGGTAGTTATGTCCCTGCTACAGGTGTTGTAGGAGGGGGCATGGTCCTCCGCGATGATAGAGGAGAGATCATCTTCAGTGCGTGTAGGGAGATGCGCACATGTGATAACAGCCTGCATGCGGAACTTACAGCATGTAGAGAAGGCTTGGAATTGGCTTTGCATCGGACCAACTTACCCATCGTGGTGGAGCTGGATAGTGTGGAAGCGGTCACGAGGCTTACAACACATGTGATGGACCGCTCACAACACCGTGCTCTAGTTGACGAGATCCTGAGGATAGTTACTCACTGTAGACGATCTCAGAATAAAGTTAGTCATGAGTTGGCCGCATATGGCCGTAATACCCCCCGCACTATAGTGTGGTTGCGCTCGGGGTTGGAATTTGTTGTAAACCTATCAAAGGCTGATAAGCCTCCTTGAGTAATGAAAATCTCCTTTCACCCCGCAAAAAAATCAGAACCTTTTATTTTCTTTTAATATTTTTTCAGATCTTACTATTCCCTTGAGCTCACAATAACACTTTCGTCCACTTCCCCCCTACTCCACCACATATGTGCAAGTATTTACCCGACCCAAGGAACACTTTCATCAAACGCAACAAACGGACGATGGATTATAAACCAAACATTGGTCCGGTACAGTGCTACATAGTCAACCGGCAAAAAGAATAATAGTGCTACATGTTAGGTTGATCTCTTCCCGATCGAGCCCAATGGCTCGACGGGCCCTTGACCCGCGCTTTGATCTTGGGTGCCCAACCAAGCCATGGCTGGTGGCCCCTGTCGCCGCGCTATATAAAGGGATGGGGAGCCAGCCGCATGCAACATGAGATTCATCGTACGTCCAGAACCCCACCCACATCCCTACCAATCTAGGGTTAGCGCAATACGACGGGAAGCTCAACCACCGCTGCACACACGCACAAACGCCCACACCGCCGTCACCGTCCCGCCATAGCAACGACGGGAGTTCATCAACCCATGGTGAAGGTAATACCCCATCTGATCCCGCAACTACCATGGATATCCAACACATGTGATCCTGATGGATTTAACATTGGTATTAGAGCCTTTCTTGTGTTGATATTTTCGGTAAGTGAACAACGAAAAGAAAGTTTCCTCCCCCCGCCCAAGAACCCTAACCCCAAAAACAAAAGAGGGGAAAAGAAGGGTGATACGTCTCCGTCGTATCTACTTTTCCAAACACTTTTGCCCTTGTTTTGGACTCTAACTTTTATGATTTGAATGGAACTAACCCGTACTGACGTTGCTTTCAGCAGAATTGCCATGGTGTTGTTTTATGTGCAGAAAACAAATATTCTCGGAATGACCTGAAACTCCACGGAACATCTTAGAAAAAATAATAAAAAATCCTTGCCAAAGATGAAGACCAGGGGGGCCACACCCTGTTCACGAGGGTGGGGGGGGCACCCCCCCTAGGGCGCGCCTCCCTACCTCGTGGGCCCCCTGGATGCCCTCCGACGCCAACTCCAACTCTATATATTTGCTTTCGGAGAGAAAAAAATCAGAGAGAAGAAATCATCGCATTTTACGATACGGAGCCGCCGCCAAGTGATACATCCATTTTGCATCATGCTTTTATATCGATATTTATCGCATTATGGACTATTATTTCACTTTATGTCACAATACTTATGGCTATTCTCTCTTATTTTACAAGGTTTACATAAGGAGGGAGAATGGCGACAGCTGGAATTCTGGGCTGGAAAAGGAGCAAATATTAGAGACCTATTCTGCGCAACTCCAAAAGTCCTGAAACTCCATGGAACATCTTAAAATAAACAAAGAAAAATCCTCGCCAAAGATGAAGGCGAGGGGGCCCACACCCTGCTCACGAGGGTGGGGGGCTCCCCCCTAGGGCATGCCCCCTACCTCGTGGGCCCCCTGGTGGCTCTCCGATGCCCATCTTCTCCTATATGAAGTCTTTCGATGAGAAAAAAATAAGAAGGAACTTTTCGGGACGAGACTCCGCCGCCACGAGGCGGAACCTTGGCGGATCCAATCTAGAGCTCCGGCAGAGCTGTTCTGCTGGGGATACTTCCCTCCAGGAGGGGGAAATCATCACCATCGTCATCACCAACGCTCCTCTCATCGGAAGAGGGCAATCTCCATCAACATCTTCACTAGCACCATCTCATCTCCAAACCCTAGTTCATCTCTTGTATCCAATTCTTGTCTCAAAGTCCGGGATTGGTGCTAGTAGGTTGCTAGTAGTGTTGATTACTCCTTGTAGTTGATGCTAGTTGGTTTAATTGGTGGAAGATCATATGTTCAGATCATATATGCATATTATTACCCCTCTGATTATGAACATGAATATGCTTTGTGAGTAATTACGTTCATTCCTGAGGACAAGGGAGAAGTCTTGCTATGAGTAGTCATGTGAATTTGGTATTCGTTTGATATTTTGATAAGATGTATGTTGTCTAGTCTCTAGTGGTGTTATGTGAACGTCGACTACATAACACTTCACCATTATTTGGGACTAGAGGAAGGCATTGGGAAGTAATAAGTAGATGATGGGTTGCTAGAGTGACAGAAGCTTAAACCCTAGTTTATGCGTTGCTTCGTAAGGGGCTGATTTGGATCCATATGTTTCATGCTATGGTTAGGTTTACCTTAATACTTTTGTTGTAGTTGCGGATGCTTGCAATAGAGGTTAATCATAAGTGGGATGTTTGTTCAAGTAAGAACAGCACCCAAGCACCGGTCCACCACATATCAAATTATCAAAGTATCGAACGTGAATCATATGAACATGATGAAAACTAGCTTGACGATATTCCCATGTGTCCTCGGGAGCGCTTTTCCTATTATAAGAGTTTGTTCCGGCTTGTCCTTTGCTACAAAAGGATTGGTCCATCTTGCTGCACTTATTTAGTTTTGTTACTTGTTGCTTGTTACAATTTATCCTATCACAAAACTATCTGTTACCACTTATTTCAGTACTTGCAGAGAATGCCTTGCTGAAAACCACTTATCATTTCCTTCTGCTCCTCGTTGGGTTCGACACTCTTACTTATCGAAAGGACTATGATAGATCCCCTATACTTGTGGGTCATCAAGACTCTTTTCTAGCGCCGTTGCCGGGGAGTGTAGCTCTTTTGGTAGGTGGAATTTGGTAAGGAAAAATTTATATAGTGTGCTGAAATTTACTGTCACTTGTTACTATGGAAAGTAATTCTCTGAGGGGCTTGTTCGGGGTATCTTCACCCCGTCCAGTAGAGCAAAGAGTTGCTCCTCAACCTACTGAACCTATTGAAAATGAAACTCCTTTTGAATTTCCTTCGAGTATGATGGAAAAACTTCTAGCTAACCCTTTTACAGGAGATGGAACAAGGCATCCTGATGAGCACTTAATATATGTGGATGAAGTTTGTGGATTATTTAAGCTTGCAGGTATACCCGATGATGTTTCTAAGAAGAAGGTCTTCCCTTTATCTTTGAAGGGAGACGCATTGATATGGTATAGGCTATGTGAAGACATGAGATTCTGGGACTATAAAAGATTGAAGCTGGAATTTCATCGAAAGTATTACCCTATGCATCTTGTTCATCGTGATCGCAATTATATATATAATTTCTGGCCTCGCGAAGGAGAAAGCATTTATCAAGCTTGGGGGAGGCTTAAATCAATGTTATACTCATGCCCCAATCATGAGCTCTCAAGAGAAATGATTATTCAAAATTTATATGCTCGGCTTTCTGATAACAATCGCACCATGCTCGATACTTCTTGTGTTGGCTCTTTTATGATGAAGACTACTGAATTCAGATGGAATTTATTGGATAGAATTAAACGCAACTCTGAAGATTGGGACCTCGATGAAGGTAAGGAGTCAGGTATGACACCTAAGTTTGATTGTGTTAAATCTTTTATGTACACCGATATTTTCCGTAAGTTTAGCACTAAATATGGACTTGACTCTGAGATAGTAGCTTCTTTCTGTGAATCTTTTGCTAGTTATGTTGATCTCCCTAAGGAGAAGTGGTCTAAATATCATCCTCCCACAGAAGTAAAAGTAGCTGCACCTATTAAAGTTGAAGAAAAGACTGTCACTTATAATGATCCTATTGTGCCTACTTCTTATGTTGAGAAACCACCTTTCCCTGTTAGAATAAAGGATCATGCTAAAGCTTCAACTGTTGTTCGTAAAAGCAATATTAGAACTTATACACCTCCTGAGCAAGTTAAAGTAGAACCTAATATTGCTATAGTTAAAGATCTCTTATCTGATAATATTGATGGGCATGTTATTTAGTTCGAAGGTGAAACTGCTAGAATTGCTAAACCTTGTGCTAAAGATAAACATAGACATGTGGTAGGTGTGCCTATTATTTCTGTTAAAATAGGAGATCATTGTTATCATGGCTTATGTGATATGGGTGCAAGTGCTAGTGTTATACCGCATACTTTATACGAAGAAATTAAGAATGAAATTGCACCTGCTGAGTTAGAAGGTATTGATGTCACTATTAAACTTGCCAATAGAGATACTATTTCACCAATTGGAATTGTTAGAGATGTTGAAGTCTTGTGTGGGAAAACTAAATATCCCGCTGATTTTCTTGTTCTTACTTCTCTGCAAGATAGCTTTTGTCCCATTATATTTGGTAGACCCTTCTTAAATACTATCAATGCTACCATAGATTGCAAAAAGAATGTTGTTACTGTTGGCTTGGATGATATGGTTCATGAGTTTAATTTCTCTAAATTTAGTAAACAACATCGTGAGGAAGAATTACCTAGTAAGGATGAAATTATTTAATCTTGCTTCTATTGCCATACCTCCTAGTGATCCTTTAGAACACTATTTGCTAGACCATGAAAATGATATGTTCATGAATGAAAGAAGATAAATAGATGAAGTATTCTTTAAACAGGAACCTATTCTGCAACATAATTTGCCTGTTGAAATTTTAGGGGATCCTCCTCCACCCAAGGGTGATCTCGTGTTTGAGCTTAAAACTTTGCCTAATAATCTTAAATATGCTTATCTTGATGAAAAGAAGATATATCATGTTATTATTAGTGCTAACCTTTCAGAGCATGAAGAAGAAAGATTATTGAAAACTCTGAAGAAGCATCATGCTGCTATTGGATATACTCTTGATGATCTTAAGGGCATTAGTCCCACTCTATGTCAACATAAAATAAATTTGGAAGTAGATGCCAAACCAGTTCGTGATCCTCAACGACATCTGAATCTTAAAATGAAAGAAGTGGTAAGAAAAGAAATACTAAAGCTTCTGGAGGCATGTATAATCTATCCCGTTGCTGATAGTGAGTGGGTAAGTCATGTCCATTATGTCCCTAAGAAGGGAGGTATTACTGTTGTTCCTAATGATAAAGATGAATTGATTCCACAAAGAATTATTACAGGTTATAGGATGGTAATTGATTTCCGCAAATTAAATAAAGCTACTAAGAAAGATCATTACCCCTTACCTTTTATTGATCAAATGCTAGAAAGATTATGCAAACATACACACTATTGCTTTCTAGATGGTTATTCTGGTTTCTCTCAAATACCTGTGTCGGCTAGAGATCAATCAAAGACTACTTTTACATGCCCTTTTGGTACTTTTGCTTATAGACGTATGCCTTTCGGCTTATGTAATGCACCTGTTACCTTTCAAAGATGCATGATGGCTATATTCTCTGACTTTTGTGAAAAGATTTGTGAGGTTTTCATGGACGACTTTTCTGTCTATGGTTCCTCTTTTGATGATTGCTTGAGCAATCTTGATCGAGTTTTGCAGAGATGTGAAGAAACTAATCTTGTCTTGAATTGGGAAAAGTGTCACTTTATGGTTAATGAAGGTATATTCTTGGGGCATAAAGTTTCTGAAAGAGGTATTGACGTTGATAAAGCCAAGGTTGATGCTATTAAAAAGATGCCATGTCCCAAGGACATCAAAGGTATAAGAAGTTTCCTTGGTCACGCCGGATTTTACAGGAGGTTCATTAAGGACTTCTCAAAAATTTCTCGGCCTCTGACTAATTTATTGCAAAAAGATATACCGTTTGTCTTTGATGATGATTGTGTAGAAGCATTTGAAATACTTAAGAAAGCATTAGTCACTGCACCTATTGTTCAGCCACCTGATTGGAACCTACCCTTTGAAATTATGTGTGATGCTAGTGATTATGCTGTAGGTGTTATTCTAGGGTAAAGAGTTGATAAGAAATTAAATGTTATACATTATGCTAGTAAGACTCTAGACAATGCTCAAAGAAATTATGCTACTGCTGAAAAAGAGCTTTTAGCAGTTGTATTTGCTTGTGATAAGTTCAGATCTTATATTGTTGATTCTAAAGTAACTATTCAAACTGATCATGCTGCTATTAAATATCTTATGGAAAAGAAAGATGCTAAACCTAGACTTATTAGATGGGTTCTCTTGCTACAAGAATTTGATTTGCATATTGTTGATAGAAAGGGAGCTGAGAACCCCGTTGCAGACAACTTGTCTAGGTTAGAACATATTCTTGATGACCCACTACCTATTAATGATAGCTTTCCCGATGAACAATTAAATGTTACTAGTAAAATGCCCGTGCATTGCAACGGGGGAAAATAACATACGTCATGGACCCAATAAGCTTAGTTCAAGACTTTCATAGGTTCATGTCTTCTATTTAACACGGTGCCACACCTTTATGCAATATGGTATATGATAGTGTGGTTGTTTCTTCGAGCACCTTATAAGCATTTTCAAATCAGAAAATAGTGTGAAACTTTGAATTGTCCATGCCTTTAAAAATAATTGTGGTTACCAGTCATAAGCAGAGTGGGCCTAAAATTGTTTTCCATGATGTATTCTTAGCAATTTACTTTTATTTATTTCTACCATGTATACTTGCCCATCTATGTAGTTATAGTCCACAGTTGTGTTTTAACACACACATAAAATATTACAATTATTCCATTGGTTAGATTTTTAGAAAAATAACATTACACTAAATTCTGGTAAAACAATATGTGGTTATGCTTGAAAATTCTATGGGTAACATTTTGGAACGACGATATTGATCAATTCATGAAACCACTGTGTCTACTATATCACAAAGTTCCCTAGGATTGGAGGGCTCTCATTCAATTGAGGTCATCAATCGATTTTGACCGAGTCAACTATCTCTCACTCAATTCTTTTAATTGAAAATGCTCTCTAATTTTGGAGCTCTCTCATTCAAATGAGAAATTCAATATTGAATTTCGTTCATGATTTTGACTGGTCAACAATTTTTCAAATCAATCGAAAGCAACCCGCCTTAAAAAACCATACCAATCCTGCACACCCTCATCACTTAGAAAAAAGAAGCAACAACATGTGATACTGTAGGACCAATATAATACATGCAACCGTCGACGCAGAAAATTTCTCACAAAATCACACCACCAAAGGCCCATCAAAACACCACATATATGAATGAAAAAACATACTCCATCATCTTCACCACTAACCAAATCAAATAATCACTCCGTTTCAAAATATAAGGTGTATTAGTCTATTGAAAAGTCAAATTCTTTTAACTTTGACCAAGTTCAGAGCCAAAAATGTCGACATCCATAATACTTCCTCCATCCCAAAATTCTTGTCTTAGATTTGTCTAAATACGGATGTATCAAGTCATATTTTAGTATTAGATACATCTGTATCTAGAAAAATTTAAGACAAGAATTTTGAGACGAAGGGAGTACTAAATAAATGAAATATGTAAATTCATTTCATGACGAATCTAAAAATCAGACTTGATATTATAGATATTGATATATTTCCACACAAATTCGGTCAAACTTAAATAGGTTTGACAGTTAAAAAAAGAGTAATACACCTTATATTTTGAAATAGATGGAGTAAAAAAAGTATGAAAACCCAATTACATCAACGATGCAGCAAAGCGCGGCCAACTCTTCTAGTAAATACTAAAGCCGAAGTCATTCAGATGTAAATCAAGCTATAATCTTCAAATTTGTGTATGAATACAAAGAGAAGCATGGCCATTCTGCAATGTTGATAGATTATTATCATCCTTCAAAAAGTGTAATGGACAAATGAGATAAAAATAGCGAAAGAGGTCAGCACCGAGTAATGAAATGAAGGACAAATCTGTCCAATTGATAACCTCTCCGTCATGCAGTCAGTGGCCTTGAAGGGGACAATTAGTTTATCAAAGAAGTTGGGCATGAAAGGTTAAACATAGCAAAACAAGGGACAAAAAGTTAAAACACATATATGTTGGCACCATACTTGAAGGGCAATGGTAAACTGCACCTTTTGGATTAGCAAAACATAGCACCGGCACTTGTTCTTAAAAGGATAATACTACAAAACGTATAGCAGCGTAATATGTGCATAGCGACTGGAAAATAAGTCAATGTTTTAAGTCGAGATAGTAAATCATAATGAAATGCATTAGTTCTACCAAGAATACCACCATTATTGATTTTAGAACACGAACACACTCAAAATACAATATTTTAATTATATAAGAAGCTACATCTATTGGGAAATAAGCATAGATCTGTAGGGAGGAGAGCGAAAGAAACTTTCAGGTTTTGCTTTACCTATGGGTGCCTTTATCTAACCTTTGTTGCTAAACTGAAAAAGAAATAAGCTATAAGAACGAAATACATATGACCACAGGAAGGAAGCCAAAGTTTCAAGTTTTTAGACATGAAGTTGCTTTAGCTACACCTTTAGTATAAACATTCCTGAGTTCAGCTCCCTAATGTCCCTTGAGGTGATCAAGACATCCAAGGATATGGTAGTGAGTTTCATTAGTAAATTAGCCCAACAACTCTGCACTTTAGGATATTACTGTCACCTACTCGTATATATGAGTAATGTGAATTCCCTACTTTGAACTAACCTGTAAGAAAAGAACATATATCTCCGAAGCTACTCTGTACCTACAATCTTTCCTAACCAAAACAAGGCGGACCACCAATCAAGACACAGGAAAGACACCTATAGCATTTAAAAGAAACTATGTTGTACACTGAAAATTTCATACAAACAAATATTACCAAGAAAAGAAACGAGGGCATGCATATCATATAGGATAAACTGGAGATTTATTAAAATAGAGCCATGTGTATCCAAATAAAGAGAATGGTGAAATAAGTAGGTTACATTCAGAAATATGATTTACACAATGGAAGTAATCAGTTTCTTCGTTTGCTTTCTAGTATCTCATATTATTGGCTTGCATAAACACTGCATATAATTTCAAATGAATAAAATATTTTTTACAGGATCAAGGAGAACATAGTTGGTTAATCTTTAAAGTTTCAGCTATAGTAATTTGTAGGACCTTTCAAACTAATTGTTCAGATGATAAAAGAGCTGCAACTGTAGTTAAATTCATCAAATCATAATGGCATTCATGATTGCATAATTTTCAACTGTAATTAAATTCAGCATAAGGGGCAGTCTACCTGCTGCCCACGCCCACAGCTCATGCCTCGTGCCGGCACTACTCGAGATTTAAATGGTAGATAACTGATACTTGGTGACCTTTGCGAAACCTACTAACTAAAGTTGTGTCATCACAAGAAAATGGTGTGTTAAAAAAATCAATATCAGTCATTCGTGAGACAATTCGATTCCAGTCTTTATTAAGATTGGGTATGCACTTTCAGTATTCAAAAAATAAAGCAGAATATGAAAGCTAGTGAATCTCAGTTCCTAACACAAAATTCCATTGTTAAAATATGAAAAAAGCCGCAGAAGTAATACAACATAACCAACAGTGCACAATGAGAGATACTACAGATACGATGTTCGTCAATCAAGTAGGAATAGTACTTGCCAGATTAGAAAAGGATTCTCATTGTGGTGGTTTCTACCTGTGAGTAACTGATGCACTATCTCATCTGGATCATCCCAAACAAAAGGAACCGAGCAAGAAACTTCTACCTAAACACAGAACATAAATGATCTATCGCGTGAGTCAACTAAGATTGCATGAACGAGCACACAAAGGTCGAGCACAAAGAGGGCATGAAATCATATATATACCTTGTAGGACACACCCCAGGACGTTCCCCTGGGAAAAACCTGCCTTGGAACAGGCGTGACATCAGCCAGCAAACCTGAGGAGTGGCCACGGCTGGGGAGAAAAGATCCAACGAATGGGGAGAGGTGGACCCATGGGATCCAGATCTGCTCCTAGCCGGGGACGCCTCGCCTGGAGCGCTTATCCCATTTGAGGTGGATGTGGGAATTGCAGCGAGTAACTGGGAGCTGGCCGTTGGTCGGACTTAGGTCTCTTCCGTAATTTGTACTTATTTGGCGGCCACTGACCGGATTCCTGCCTGTCGCTGGCAAGCTGAAGGTCTGGTTGCCACCAGCATGGAGACACGAGCAGCAAGGACCTCGCTTCTGATCGGTCCTTCATGGCTGCTTACAAAGGCAGAGCTTCACGTCAAAATTACTTAGTACTAAATTAACAGGATAATAAATAAAGAACTTGTAACTCATGTCGAGAAGGATTACATACCATGTTGATTCAGTTCCATAGAACTATGATTAGCATCAGTGCAAATTCTTTTACATGACAGTGCAGCAAATTCATGTACTGAAAAACGACCCTCAACTAAACAGACAATGTGACTATTTGCATACATTAAAACAAATGTTTTTGCTTGTTGATATCAGGTTATGCTCAAGGTCAAGACTTCAAGCAAGTACAACTAACTGATGTTGTTTAACCCTAAAAAATAACTGATGTTGTTCAATCCCTAAAAAAGAACTATATCAGACAAGACACAAATGGTAGTGCCGTATACAAATGTATCTATCTGCTGCAGTATAAGTATGAACAGAGAAAATGAAAGAAGCACGCATATTCTTTATATGCAGAAGCACATATACTATGCTTGAAAATGAGAGTTAGTGGTGATATTTACCTGATTGGAAATTCAGAGCTTTTCATATAGCAATTGAGATAGATGAAAGGAGCAGCACGGCCTCATCCATCTCTTCCTTGGTGGATCTGAGTTGCACAAAATTCAGATAGATAAAAGAGCAGCACGGCTTGCTGCTATTTGTTTATCATGGCTGGATCTCATCTGCAGAAAATTCAGATAGGAGGAAAAGACTAGCAGTCCAACACAGTCTGCTACTATTTGTTCATCACGGCTAGGTCTCATCTACATCCACACGGACTGGCCATCGAACGCCTACCTCCGCTCCCCTGAAGTGCAGCCATGGCGAGCCGCCACCAGTCACCTCCTCCGGCCTTCCGACAAGGCCAACGCCTCCACCAGCCGCCTCGAAGTCTCCACAGCCCTCCCCTCCCCTAATCCTTCGTCCGCCGGACTCAACGGAGCGACGCTCGCACTCGAAAGCAGCAACAGCTTTCCTAAGGCTGCGTCTCCAACCGCCCGGAGCCGCAGCCTCGCATGATGCCCAAGCGCTTGATATTCGCCGGTGAGCAGCAGAATCCCCGCCGGCCAATCCCTTTCCCTTCTCTCTCCCATCTCCCTTTAAATCTCGCCCCGCCATCTTCCCCTGCAGGAGCTCACCGAGCAACCATGGCACCACCCCGAACTCTGGATCCGGCGCCGCCCAACCTCGTCGGCCTTCCGCGCACCTCTCTGACCCTCCTCTGTCTGTATCCGTCCGTTGGCAGCCGCATGTCGTTGTTCTCCATGGTGTGAGGCAGGAGGCGGCCGGCGGAGCACGGTGAGATGGGGCGGCGCAGAAGGCGGCCGGCGGAGCTCGGCGAGGCAGGGCGGCGTAGGAGGCCGCCGGCGGAGCGAGGCGAGGCAGGGCAGGAGGCGGGCAGCGGAGGACGGTGAGGAGGGGCGGCACAGAAGGCGGCCGGTGGAGCGCGGCGACGCCGGGTGGGACAGGACGCCGCCGGCGGAGCGCGGCAAGGCAGGGCAGGAGGCGGTTGGTGGAGCAGGAGGCGGGACAAAGCGCGGCGCGGAGAGGGGGAGCGCGGGGCTGGCTTTTTTTCTTTCGTACCGGTTCGGGCTGACTTATGATGAGGACTGCGGGTTGAATAACTACAACAGCAGGGGCTTTTTTGCAAAAACTCTGACGATGTACCACCAGAAGCAATCGGTGGTTTATTATTAGGGAGAGATAAGTACTTCTCGTAGTACTCCATGGTATGCTGATTATGCTAATTATATTGTTGCTAAGTTTATACCACCAAGCTTCACATACCAACAAAAGAAAAAGTTATTCTATGACTTGGGACATTACTTTTGGGATGACCCACATCTTTATAAAGAAGGAGTAGATGGTGTTATTAGATGTTGTGTACCTGAGCATGAACAGGAACATATCCTATGCAAGTGTCATTCCGAGTCTTATGGAGGACACCACGCTGGAGATAGAACTGCACATAAGGTATTGCAATCTGGTTTTTATTGGCCTACTCTCTTCAAGGACGCCTGTAAGTTTGTCTTGTCTTGTGATGAATGTCAAAGAATTGGTAATATTAGTAGACGTCAAGAAATGCCTATGAATTATTCTCTTGTTATTGAACCGTTTGATGTTTGGGGCTTTGATTATATGGGACCGAGGGAGTCCTGGATTAGGGGGTCTCCGGACAGCCGGACCATCTCCATTGGCCGGACAATTAGACTATGAAGATACAAGATTGAAGACTTCGTCTCGTGTCCGGATGGGACTCTACTTGGCGTGGAAGGCAAGCTAGGCAATACGTATATGGATATCTCCTCCTTTGTAACCGACCTTGTGTAACCCTAACCCTCTCCGGTGTCTATATAAACCGAAGGGTTTTAGTCCGTAGGACAACAATCACAACATACAATCATACCATAGGCTAGCTTCTAGGGTTTAGCCTCTCTGATCTCGTGGTAGATCTACTCTTGTAACACCCATATCATCAATATTAATCAAGCAGGACGTAGGGTTTTACCTCCATCAAGAGGGCCCGAACCTGGGTAAAACTTCATGTCCCTTGCCTCCTGTTACCATCCGGCCTAGACGCACAGTTCGGGACCCCCTACCCGAGATCTGCCGGTTTTGACACCGACATTGGTGCTTTCATTGAGAGTTCCTCTGTGTCATTGCCGTTAGGCTTGATGGCTCCTACTATCATCGATAGAGATGCAGTCCAGGGTGAGACTTTTCTCCCCGGACAGATCTTCGTATTTGGCGGCTTTGCACTGCGGACTAATTCGCTTGGCCATCTGGAGCAGATTGAAAGCTACGCCCCTGGCCATCAGGTCAGATTTGGAAGTTTGAATTACATGGCCAACATCCGCGGGGACTTGATCTTCGACGGATTCAAGCCACAGTCGGGCGCGCCGCACTGTCGCGATGGGTATGACCTAGCTCTGCCACCGGACGGTACCCCAGAGGCCGCGCCCGCATCAGCTCCGACCCTTAGCTCGGAGCCAACTGCGCCAATCGAGGACGGATGGCTAGACACCGCCTCAGGGGCTGCAGTCTCGACAGTGATCGAGCCAAACACCGGCATAATCCTCTGCGCAGCCCGTGACTCCAAGGTGCCGGACTCTCTTCCGGACCCCGAACCATCCGCGCCCCTGCCAATCGAATCCGATTGGGCACCGATCATGGAATTCACCGTCGCGGATATCTTTCAGCATTCGCCCTTCGGTGACATTTAAATTCACTAAGGTCTCTCTCTTTGTCAGGAGAGCCCTGGCCGGATTATGGCCAACATGATTGGGATGCGGACGATGAAGAAATTCGACGCCCACCCACCACCCACTTTGTAGCCACTATCGATGATTTAACCGACATGCTTGACTTCGACTCCGAAGACATCGACGGTATGGACGACGATGTAGGAGACGAACATGAACCAGCACCTATAGGGCACTAGAAAGCCACCTCGTAGTATGACATATACATGGTGGATACACCCAATGAAGGCAATGGTGACGAGATAGCGGAGGATGACCCCTCCAAGAAGCTACCCAAGCGCCGACTTCAGCGGTGCCGCTTTAAGTCCCGCCAAAGCAAAAGTGGTGATACCGGCATAGAACATAATAACACTCTGGATAGCGCCGTAGACAACAACAATCCCCTCCAGCAAAATTTAAAGCAGGAGGATGAAGGAGCTAGCTCTCCTGAGAGAGCGGCTGGCGGAGAGGAGGAGGATGACAATTACATGCCGCCCTCCGAAGACGAGGCAAGCCTCGGCGACGATGAATTCGCCGTACCAGAGGATCTCGTCGAACAAGAGCACTTCAAGCGTAGGCTTATGGCCACGGCAAATATCCTAAAGAAAAAGTAGCAGCAGCTTCAAGCTGATCAAGATCTGCTAGCTGACAAATGGACTGAAATCCTCGCGGCCGAGGAATATAAACTCGAGCGTCCCTCCAAGAGTTACCCAAGGCGCAGGTTACTACCCCGACTGGAGGAAGAAGCGTATGATACGGCTGATCGGCCACCTCGTGGCCGCGATAGAGAGGCATTCCAGCCAAAAGCTCAGCCTCCACCCCAACACCATCCAAATAAAAAGGGATGGGGAGATACGCCAGACCTGCAAGACATATTGGAGGACAAAGCAAAGCATTCAAGATCAATCTACAGATCACGAGGGCGCACCACTCTACGAGATGATAAACGTCATGCCGGATACAGTAAAAGCAAATCCGGCCGGGCCGAACACAGCGGGCAGGACCCATTCGAGCTGCGCCGCGATATAGCCCAATACAGAGGCGCCGCACACCCCTTATGCTTCACAGACGAAGTAATGGAACATCAATTCCCAGAAGGTTTCAAACCCGTAAACATTGAGTCATACGAAGGCACAACAGATCCCGCAGTATGGATTGAGGACTTCCTCCTCCACATCCACATGGCCCGCGGTGATGACTTACATGCCATCAAGTACCTCCCACTAAAACTCAAAGGACCAGCGCGGCATTGGCTTAATAGCTTGCCAGCGGACTCCATTAGCTGTTGGAAGATCTGGAGGCCGCATTCCTCGACAACTTTCAGGGCACTTATGTGCGACCACTAGACGCCGATGACTTGAGCCACATAATTCTGCAGCCAGAAGAGTCGGCCAGGCAATTCTGGACTCGGTTCCTTACAAAGAAAAATCAAATTGTCGACTGTCCGGATGCGGAGGCCTTAGCGGCTTTCAAGCACAACATCCGAGACGAGTGGCTAGCCCGGCACCTTGGTCAGGAAAAGCCAAAATCTATGGCAGTTCTCACGATGCTCATGACCCGCTTTTGTGCGGGAGAAGACAGCTGGTTGGCTCGCAGTAATAACATATCAAAGAATCATGGTACCTCAGATACCAAGGACGGCAATAGCAGGTCACGTCGCAACAAGCATAAGCGCCGCATTAATAGCGAAAGTACTGAGGATACGGCAGGCAATGCCGGATTCAAAGGCTCTATACTCGGTCAGCGGAAAAAGCCATTAAAACAAAGTATGCCGGGTCTGTCCAGCTTGGACCGTATACTCGATCGCTCGTGTCAAATACACGGCACCCCAGACAAGCCAGCCAATCACACCAACAGGGATTGTTGGGTGTTCAAGCAGGCCGGCAAGTTAATTGCCGAAAACAAGGACAAGGGGCCGCATAGCGATGACGAGGAAGAACCCCAGCAGTCGCACACTGGAGGAAAGAAGAGGTTTCCCCCGCAAGTGCGGATGGTGAACATGATATACGCAACCCACATCCCCAAGAGGGAGCGGAAGCGTGCGCTCAGGGACGTATATGTGTTGGAGCCAGTCGCCCCAAAGTTTAACCCTTGGTCCTCCTGTCCGATCACCTTTGATCACAGGGACCACCCCACTAGTATCCGTCATGGCGGATTCACCGCACTGGTCCTAGACCCAATCATCGACGGATTTCACCTCACTCGAGTCCTTATGGATGGCGGGCAGCAGCCTGAACCTGCTTTATCAGGACACAGTGCACAAAATGGGTATAGACCCCTCAAGGATCAAACCCACAAAAACGACCTTTAAGGGCGTCATTCCAGGCGTAGAGGCCCACTGCACAGGCTCAATTACACTGGAAGTGGTCTTCGGATCCCCGGATAACTTCCGAAGCGAAGAGTTAATCTTCGATACAGTCCCGTTCCACAGTGGTTATCACGCGCTGCTCGGACGAACCGCATTTGCTAGATTCAATGCGGTACCACATTATGCATACCTCAAGCTCAAGATGCCAGGACCTCGCGGAGTTATTATAGTCAATGGAAACACAGAGCGCTCTCTCCGAACAGAGGAGCACACCACGGCCCTTGCAGCAGAAGCGCAAAGCAGCCTCTCAAGGCAATCTACCAGTTCGGCGTTTCAAAGCCCGGACACCTTCAAGGGGGCTCGGGGCAATCGGTAAACAGACCGCCTAGCGCGATCTGAGCTCGCATAGCAATACGACGGCCACCCCAATCCCAGCCCAACGGCGTTATTCGTGCCGCGTGTACATAATTACGCATTAAAAATACCATGGGCACAGGTGGGGAGGGGGGCACAACTGCGGCACGCCCCAAAACGCGGCCTAAACCGCACTAGGGGCTTCCCGTTTGGTTATTTTTCTTTTTCTTTTAGGACTTTAATCTCTGGAAACACTATCCGGCAGCTCTATTGCCGAACACATGATACAGCAACCAAGGAGGCAGACAACTACGTTATACAACGGAATTCCCAGGTTGATTACAGATTTCATATCATTCCTCAGCTCTCCCTTGGAAGGGACATAGTCCTACTCTTTTGCTTATTGCACTATCTGTATCACTCTGCTTTAATGCAATTTTTTAATATATAATGCATGACATTACGACTATTATTGCATTATATATATATATATATATATATATATATATATATCTATGTGTTCATTAATGACGCCTTGCAACCGTACACTCTGGTACGGCCAATGCACCAGGGGCTTACGTACCCACAATATGGTGTGAAAAGTCCGAACACTTTCACAAGTGCGGCACCCCGAACTTATAGCATTATATGCATCAGCTCCAAATCATGTCTTTGTTCAAATGTTGGGTTTGCCCGGCTCCTATGTTTTGGTACCTTACGTTCTGCTCTATCGGCTAAGGTAGCGCTAGGAGAACTACTACGATTGTGCCCTGGTTCTGCTGGGCCGAGCACCTCAGTAGAGAAAGCTAAAACTGACTGTCATGATAAGGCGAGAGACTGGTCGCTGTTCGGCGAGGTTTTATCGAGTCCCTAAAGACTTATGCCGCTTAGGGCGAGGGGCCGGCTCCGTCCGGCTTACAGGCGTGTATCGCGCCCCGAATTCGGCCTTCCAAATACCAGGGGCATTGCCAAAATTTAAAATTATAGAATTCTATGGCTCAGTGAGAGTGATAAAGCATTATTAGTCCAGTTGCCTTGTTCGTTGTGTTGAGCACCTCCCTCGAAGGACCCAAACATGGGAACAAGAGTGCTCAGGTTTATCCCGAACACCCCAGCACTCGTGGCATGGGGGCAGAAGCCGAGGACTAGCCATCTCTCAGATTGGATAAATAGCCAAATAGAAGGTAATATTTTAAATTCTAACAAGCGTTGCATAGCAAACATGACACAAGTTTTCATACATACAGGACAACACGAGCAAGTCTCATTCAAATATTACATTTTGCGAACACTCATCCGCGATAAGACGGGCACCCGGCAGAACACCCTCGTAGTACATCTCGGGGTGGCGGTGCTCCTTGCCCTCCAGTGGCCCCTCCTTGATCAGCTTCACGGTGTCTAGCTTGACCCACTGCATTTTTACACGGGCGAAAGCCCGGCGTGCACCTTCTATGCAGACGGATCGCTTGACGACCTCCAGCTGGGGGCAGGCATCCATGAGCCGCCTCACCAGGCCGAAGAAGCTGTTCAGAAGGGCGTCGCCAGGCCACAACCGGACTATGAAGCCCTTCATGGCCTGATCGGCCACCTTATGTAGCTCGACCATCTGCTTCAGCTGGTCGCTCATTGGCACCGAATGTTCGGCCTCAGCATACTGAGACCAGAACAGCTTCTCCGTCGAGCTTCCGTCCTCGGCCTGGTAGAATTGTGCGGCATCGGACAAACTGCGGGGCAAATCTGCGAATGCTCCTGAAGAGCTTCGGATTCGGGTAAGTAATCGGTAATTCACTTTTACATGCTTGCTTTGCATATAGAAAGCCTTACCTGCCGCTATCTTCTTCATCGCATCGATCTCCTGAAGGGCCATCTGGGCCTCGGCCTTGGCACTCTTCGCGCTCTCACGGGCTGCGGCAAGCTCAGACTCTCGCGTCTTCAAGTCAAGCTCCAACGCCTCGTGCTTCTTCACGAGAACCTGGAGCTCATGCTGCACCTCGCCCACCAGAGCCTCGTGCCTCTCTCGCTCGGTGCGCTCCTTGGCCACTGTATCTTCGGCCTTTGTCGGCGCTTGCTTCAGGGTCGCCACCTTGATCGTGGCCCCTGGCAAAACATACAATGATCCTATCATTTTGCAATCGCGTCCTTTTTTATATACACATATCTATAGACGGGGTATTACTTACCCTCGTTCTCCTCGAGATGCCTCTTGACAAGGCTGAGCTCTTTCTTGGACCATCGAGGTCCTGCTTCAGTACGGCGACCTCCGCAGTTAGTGTGGCGAACGCCAGCAGAGAAGCCTGCATATGCATATTGACATACTTATATTAGACTCCTGTGATATTATTTGATCCTCTGTTCGGCTTTTCTTTGTGAACACCGAACAAAGCATCAGGGGCTACTGTCTATGCGGTAATACTTCTACTACATTTTAAAACACTTACCTCAAAGCCTCTTAGAAGGCTGGCACAGGCTTCAGTCAATCCGCTCTTGGCGGACTGAACCTTCTGGATCACCGCACCCATGATGGTGATTCTTACCTTGTCGATGGAAGCGCTGCGAAGCGCTTCCAGCAGGCTGTCCGGTGCCTCTGGATGGGCAGAGGTCACCGGCACTGGAGTTTCGCCCCTCTTAGAAGGGGACCGCCTACCCGAGTCCGGAACCGTTGGAGGATCCGGCGCGGTGTTCGGCTGAGGGACAAACTCAGAGCTCTCGGGGACCCCGTCCCCTCGGCTCCCGGAGTCCGGAAGGTCGCCTTGAGGCGCCTCCGGGACGGCCCCCTCAATCCGGTGCCTCTTGAGACAACACTTCAGCGTCGTCGGTAGGATGAGGGGAGGTGGCGGTCGAGACTGGATCGCTATCCATGTCCGACGAGCCCAGGGAGCCGTCCGATGATACCTCGATATCGGCTCGGGGCGGCCTGCATAATTGAGTTCGGTGTTAGGAAAAGTAGTGCGACAAAGGAATCATATGGATAACTTTGGAATCCGAATACTTACGATCTCCCCGGGGGCTTGGCCCTGGGAAACCACTCGTCTCCACTTTCGTCGGCGGCGGTGGAGCTGTCCGGAAGGAGAGTCCTTCCCTTCTTGGACCCTCCGGCCTCCCCAATTGGGGCGGCCTTCCTTTTCTTGTCTCCCCCAGTCGGTGGAGGAGCCTCTTCTTCCTCTTCCTCGTCTTCGGGGGAAGAGTGCGCCGCAGAGTCATCGGACAATGAGTCCAACGACGCCTAGCGTCGGGAACTCTTTCGAGCTCCCTTGGCCTTCTTGGTCTTCTCCGGCACCTTATAAGGGGCCGGAGTCAACATCTTCGCTAGAAGGGCGTCTGCGGGGCCTTCGGGCAAAGGAGCCGGACAGTCGATCTATCCGGCCATCTTCTGCCAGTCCTGTCAAAGGCACGGGAGTTTAGATCCCGCAGAGAGTCAATCTATATAGAAAACAAGTATCCTATGAAAGGTAAAACAGCTTACCGCACTGGCTTGGCGCTTCGCGCTGAATCCGTGATCCTCAGTAATGGGGGGAGGGACCTCAGCGCTCTTGAACAGCACCCTCCAGGCATCTTCATGAGTCATGACGAAGAGCCTATTCAGAGTTCGGTGCTGCGCCGGGTTGAACTCCCACAAGGTGAACTCCCGTTGTTGGCACGGGAGTATCCGGCGGACGAGCATAACCTGGACTATGTTGACGAGCTTGAGTTTCTTGTCCACCATGTTTTGAATACATGTCTGGAGTCCGGTCAGCTCTTTTGAATTACCCCAGGACAGGCCCTTCTCTTTCCAGGAGGTGAGCCGCATGGGGATGCTAGATCGGAACTCGGGGGCCGCTACCCATGCGGGGTCGCACGGCTCGGTGATATAGAACCACCCCAATTGCCACCCCTTTATGGTATCCACAAAGGAGCCCTCGAGCCATGTTATGTTGGGCATCTTGCCCACCATGGCGCCTCCGCACTCCGCCTGGCGGCCACTCACCACCTTCGGCTTGACATTGAAGGTCTTCAGCCATAAGCTGAAGTGGGGCTTGATGCGGAGGAAGGCCTCGCACACGAGGATAAACGCCAAGATGTTGAGGATGAAGTTCGGGGCCAGATCGTGGAAATCCAGTCCGTAATAAAACATGAGCCCCCAGACAAAGGGATGGAGAGGGAATCCCAGTCCGCGGAGGAAATGGGTGAGGAATACCACCCTCTCATGGGGCCTGGGGGTGGGGATGAGCTGCCCCTCATCTGGGAGCCGGTGCGCGATGTCGTCGGGCAGGTATCCGGCTCTCCTCAGTTTCTTGATGTCTCCCTCCCTCGCGAAGGAGACCATCCACTTGCCTCCCGCTCTGGATATGGTTGGAGAAGGTTGAGATGGAAGTGAGGGCTTGGGCGCTAGAGCTCGAGTGTGCGGGAGCGGATGAGTGGAGGAGGAAGAAGGCGTGGATAGAAAGGTGAATCCTTATCCCTTTATATGGGCGGACAAAACTAAGCGTCCCCACTTGCCTGGTAAAACTCGCTTATCCCCCAAGCACCGTAATTGATGGCGCGGTTGGGTTACCCACGCCCGTATTGATGAGAATCCCGTAATAAGGGGACACGATCTCTGCTTTGACAAGACGTGTCGAAAAATTGCCTCGCGTTATGTGCGGGGCTGGTTAAAAGAAATGGTTCGAATAATCACCGGGCCATGACGTAACATCGTGTTGCCAAAACAAGCTAGCGTATTAGATCTGCGAAAACATTATTCTCCCTACGGTGGAATGTGGAACTTATTTTGCAGGGTCGGACACTATCCTCATATTCAAATTCTCCTGTGATGTATTCGGAGAAGGAACCCACCTTGCAATGCCGAAGACAACTGCGCGCCGGACTCGTCGTCATTGAAGCCTGGTTCAGGGGCTACTGAGGGAGTCCTGGACTAGGGTGTCTCCGGACAGCCGGACTATCTCCATTGGCCAGACAGTTAGACTATGAAGATACAAGATTGAAGACTTCGTCTCGTGTCCGGATGGGACTCTACATGGCGTGGAAGGCAAGCTAGGCAATACGTATATGGATATCTCCTCCTTTGTAACCGACCTTGTGTAACCCTAACCCTCTCCAATGTCTATATAAACCGAAGGGTTTTAGTCCGTAGGATAACAATCACAACATACAATCATACCATAGGCTAGCTTCTAGGGTTTAGCCTCTCTGATCTCGTGGTAGATCTACTCTTGTAACACCCATATCATCAATATTAATCAAGCAGGACATAGGGTTTTACATCCATCAAGAGGGCCCGAACCTGGGTAAAACTTCGTGTCCCTTGCCTCCTGTTACCATCCGGCCTAGATGCACAGTTCGGGACCCCCTACCCGAGATCCGCCGGTTTTGACACTGACAGGGACCTTTTCCTGCCTCTAATGGATACACACATATTCTAGTTGCTGCTGATTACGTTACTAAGTGGGTAGAAGCTATTCCAACTAGTAGTGCTGATCATAACACTTCTATTAATATGCTTAAGGAAGTTATTTCCCGAGGTTTGGAGTCCCTAGATATTTAATGACTGATGGTGGTTCACACTTTATTCATGGTGCTTTCCGTAAAATGCTTGCTAAATATGACGTTAATCATAGAATTGCATCTCCTTATCACCCACAGTCTAGTGGTCAAGTAGAGTTGAGCAATAGAGAGCTCAAATTAATTTTGCAAAAGACTGTTAATAGGTCCAGAAAGAATTGGTCTAAGAAACTTGATGATGCATTATGGGCTTATAGAACTGCATACAAAAATCCTATGCGTATGTCTCCGTATAAAATGGTTTATGGAAAAGCATTTCACTTACCTCTCGAACTAGAACATAAGGCATATTGGGCTATTAAAGAGCTCAACTATGATTTTAAACTTACTGGTGAGAAGAGGTTATTTGATATTAGCTCACTTGATGAATGGAGAACCCAAGCTTATGAAAATGCCAAGTTGTTTAAAGAAAAAGTTAAAATATGGCATGACAAAAGGATACAAAAGCGTGAGTTTAATGTAGGTGATTATGTATTGCAATACAACTCTCGTTTAAGATTTTTTGGAGGCAAACTTCTCTCTAAATGGGAAGGCCCCTATGTTATCGAAGAGGTCTATCGTTCCGGTGCCATAAAGATCAACAACTTCGAGGGCACAAATCCGAAGGTGGTAAACGGTCAAAGAATTAAACATTATATCTCAGGTAATCCCATAAATGTTGAAACCAATATTATTGAAACCGTAACCCCGGAGGAATACATAAGAGACACTTTCCGGAACGTTTCAGACTCCGAAAAGGAATAGGTATGTGGTATGGTAAGTAAACCGACTCCAAAACAATTTTTAAGGCAATATTTATCCATTTTGGAATATTTAGAAAAATAGAAAAATAAGTAGCAGTCCAGGAAGGACACGAGGGCCCCACGAGGGTGGTGGGTGCGCCCTACCCCCTGGGCGCGCCCCCTACCTCGTGTGCCTTTCGGACTCCATTTTCTTGCACATTATGTATTTTGGTCGGTAAAAATTCATTATATATTTTCCCGAAGGTTTTGACTCCCGTATCACGCAAAAATCTCCTGTCTTTGTTTCGAGCTGTTTTTCTGACAGATCTAGATTATCATGATGTCCCCAAGTGCTTCCAAGGAAAAGTTCTTCTAGAAGGTCATCAACCCTTACCTCGCGGAGGTGCTGCGACACCCTCAAACCATTGAGATGCGTGATGGGTTGTTGCACATCCGCGATGTTGAGGGACCAAAGGGAACCGGAAGCGTGGAGACGAGGCTCGAAGTAATGGAGCAACAAATTTTCAAGTGCCAGGGGATCGTGGAGCGTGGAATCAATGCTAGCCACACGGTGCTCGCGGAGTTCACTAACAACTACAAGACGGATGCCAAGAACACCGAGGAGGCCATCTTCAAGCTATATGAGAAGATCGAGCACCTCCAAGCCCAAATCTATGACCTGCAAAACCAAAACTGTGAGTATGAATATAGATTCAAAAGAATGAGTTTGGTTGCAGAATCGAGGATTCCGGAGACTCGATCATCCTTCTATGATGGTGAACCTATGCCTTGGAAGATGGATGACAAGCCCGCATCATCAACAACACCTCCACCTTCTTCACCAACCAAGGAGATATAATCACATGGGTATGGGCACTCCCCTTGGCAACTGCCAAGCTTGGGGGAGGTGCCCCGGTATCGTATCACAATCACAACTCCTATCTTTACCGTTTTTTCTAGTTCGATCCTATTAGTAGTATCTTGATCTAGTAGAATAAAGTTTATGGCATGATCTAGTTTTGAGTTTTGCTTTATGATCTCTCTATGTAATCGAGTCAGTGAGCTATATATAATAAAGATTAGTGTTGAGTCAAGGGATTGATTATTTTGCCATGATCTTGGGTGAATAAAAGAAAAGAGAAAAAGAATAAAAAGAAACAAAGAGTTCATATTGATCTTATTGAGAGTAATGACTTCACATAGAAAGAGTATGATGATTAAAAGTTGTTGGGAGTTGGCAGACATAGCTTTGGTCATTGTTGCAATTAATAGGAAGTAATAAGGAAAGAGAGGTTTTCACATATAGATATATTATCATTGACATCTTTTATGATTGGGAGCACTCATTAAAATATGACATGCTAAAGAGTTGATGTTTGACAAGGAAGACAATGTAATGAGTTATGTCTTTCTTATATCTGAGATAAAGTATGTTGTCATGGATCCTCTAACTTGTTGAGCTTGCCTTTCCCCCTCATGCTAGCCAAATTCTCAGCACTAAGTAGAAATACTACTTGTGCTTCCAAAATCCCTAAACTAGTTTTGCCATGAGAGTCCACCATATCTACCTATGGATTGAGTAAGATCCTTCAAGTAAGTTGTCATAGGTGCAAAGCAATAAAAATTTCTCTAAACATGTATGATTTATTGGTGTGGGAGAAATGAGCTTTATACGATCTTGTGATGTGGAAGTAATAAAAGCGACGGACTGCATAATAAAGGTTCATATCACAAGGGGCAATATAAAGTGACGTTCTTTCGCATTGAGATTTTGTATATCCAAACATAAAAGCGCATGGCAACCTCTGCTTCCCTCTGCGAAGGGCCTGTTCTTTATTATTATCGTCTACCTTATGCAAGAGTCATGGTGATCTTCACCTTTTCTTTTTCATTTTATCCTTTGGCAAGCTCAGCATGTTGGAAAGAACATGATATATATATCTAATTGGATGTAGAGGAGCATGAACCATTATTGTTGACATTACCCTTGAGGTAAAAGGTTGTGGGGCAAAACTATAAGCCCCTATCTTTCTCTGTGTCCAATTAAAACTCCGTAACCACAAGTATTGCGTGAGTGTTAGCAATTATGGAGGACTAAATGATAGTTGAGTATGTGGACTTGCTTTTTAGCTCTGACATAGACTCTTTCCGATGTTACGATAAATTGCAATTGCTTCAATGACTGAGATTATAGTTTGTCGGAGCCCAATAAGGTTTACGATTTATACTTTTGCATTGTGAATAGATCATCACTTGAACATAAGTAATCATATGACAAAATCTATATATGTTGCTGTTATAAGAATAATCATGATGCCTTCATGTCCGTATTTTATTTTTATCGACACCTCTACCTCTAAACATGAGGACATATTTATTGTTATCGGCTTTCGCTTGAGGACAAGCGAGGTCTAAGCTTGGGGGAGTTGATACGTCCATTTTGCATCATGCTTTTATATCGATATTTATCGCATTATGGACTATTATTTCACTTTATGTCACAATACTTATGGATATTCTCTCTTATTTTACAAGGTTTACATAAGGAGGGAGAATGCCGGCAGCTGGAATTCTGGGCTGGAAAAGGAGAAAATATTAGAGACCTATTTTGTGCAACTCCAAAAGTCCTGAAACTCCACGGAACATCTTAAAATAAATAAAGAAAAATTCTCGCCAAATATGAAGGCCAGGGGGCCCACACCCTGCTCACGAGGGTGGGGGGCGCCCCCCCTAGGGCGCGCCCCTACCTCATGGGCCCCCTGGTGGCTCTCTGACGCCCATCTTATCCTATATGAAGTCTTTTGATGAGAAAAAAATAAGAAGGAACTTTTCGGGACGAGTCTCCGCCGCCACGAGGCGGAACCTTGGCGGATCCAATCTAGAGCTCCGGTAGAGCTGTTCTGCCGGGGATACTTCCCTCCAGGAGGGGGAAATCATCACCATCGTCATCACCAGCGCTCCTCTCACCGGGAGAGGGCAATCTCCATCAACATCTTCACCAGCACCATCTCATCTCCAAACCCTAGTTCATCTCTTGTATCCAATTCTTGTCTCAAAGTCCGGGATTGGTGCTAGTAGGTTGCTAGTAGTGTTGATTACTCCTTGTAGTTGATGCTGGTTGGTTTAATTGGTGGAAGATCATATGTTCAGATCCTATATGCATATTATTACCCCTATGATTATGAACATGAATATGCTTTGTGAGTAATTACGTTCGTTCCTAAGGACAAGGGAGAAGTCTTGCTATGAGTAGTCATGTGAATTTGGTATTCGTTTGATATTTTGATAAGATGTATGTTGTCTAGTCTCTAGTGGTGTTATGTGAACGTCGACTACATAACACTTCACCATTATTTGGGCCTAGAGGAAGGCATTGGGAAGTAATAAGTAGATGATGGGTTGCTAGAGTGACAGAAGCTTAAACCCTAGTTTATGCGTTGCTTCGTAAGGGGCTGATTTGGATCCATATGTTTCATGCTATGGTTAGGTTTACCTTAATACTTTTGTTGTAGTTGTGGATGCTTGCAATAGAGGTTAATCATAAGTGGGATGTTTGTTCAAGTAAGAACAGCACCCAAGCACCGGTCCACCCACATATCAAATTATCAAAGTATCGAACGTGAATCATATGAACGTGATGAAAACTAGCTTGACGATATTCCCATGTGTCCTCGGGAGCGCTTTTCCTATTATAAGAGTTTTTTCCGGCTTGTCCTTTGCTACAAAAGGATTGGGCCATCTTGCTGCACTTATTTACTTCTGTTACTTGTTGCTCGTTACAATTTATCCTATCACAAAACTATCTGTTACCACTTATTTCAGTACTTGCAAAGAATACCTTGCTGAAAACCGCTTATCATTTCCATCTGCTCCTCGTTGGGTTCGACACTCTTACTTATCGAAAGGACTATGATAGATCCCCTATACTTGTGGGTCATCACCAAGCCCTAAAACCTCCCGGGAGGGCTGATCTGGAGTCCGTTCGGGGCTCCGAAGAGGGGGATTCATCGCCGTCGTCATCATCAACCATCCTCCATCACCAATTTCATGATGCTCACCGCCGTGCGTGAGTAATTCCGTCGTAGGCTTGCTGGACGGTGATGGGTTGGATGAGATTTATCATGTAATCGAGTTAGTTTTGTTAGGGTTTGTTCCCTAGTATCCACTATGTTCTGAGATTGATGTTGGTATGACTTTTCTATGCTTAATGCTTGTCACTAGGGCCCGAGTGCCATGATTTCAGATCTGAACCTATTATGTTTTCATGAATATATGTGAGTTCTTGATCCTATCTTGCAAGTCTATAGTCACCTACTATGTGTTATGATCCGGCAACCCCGAAGTGACAATAACCGGGACCACTCCCGGTGATGACCATAGTTTGAGGAGTTCATGTATTCACTATGTGCTAATGCTTTGTTCCGGTTCTCTATTAAAAGGAGGCCTTAATATCCCTTAGTTTTCAATAGGACCCCGCTGCCACGGGAGGATGTTATGCAAGTTCTTTTCCATAAGCATGTATGACTATATACGGAATACATGCCTACATTACATTGATGAATTGGAGCTAGTTCTGTGTCACCCTATGTTATGACTGTTACATGATGAACCGCATCCGGCATAATTATCCACCACTAATCCGGTGCCTACGAGTTTTCCATATACTGGTTTACGCTTATTTACTTTCCCGCTGCTACTGTTACAATCACTACAAAATACCAAAAACATTACTTTTGCTGTCTTTACTTTTGTTGCCGCTACCACCACTATCATATTACTTTGCTACTAAACACTTTGCTGCAGATACTAAGTTTCCAGGTGTGGTTGAATTGACAACTCAGCTGCTAATACTTGAGAATATTCTTTGGCTCCCCTTCTGTCGAATCAATAAATTTGGGTTGAATACTCTACCCTCGAAAGCTGTTGTGATCCTCTATACTTGTGGGTTATCAAGACCAATTTCTGGTGTCGTTGCCGGGGAGCATAGCTCTATTCTTGGAGTCACTTGGGATTTATATCTGCTGGACACTATGAAGAACCTGAGAGATCCAAAGACCAAGATCTATCCCTCAACTACGAGGGGAGGTAAGGAACTGCCATCTAGCTCTGCACTTGATTCACCTTCTGTTATGAGTAAGTTTGCGACACCTACACCTGCTTCTGCTATTTGTTCTGATATGTCGCATGTTATTGATGATGCCACTTGTGCTATGCATGATACTTATGATGAAACTGCTTCTATGCTTGATACTACTGTGTCCCTTGGTGAATTTCTTGATGAACAAATTGCTAGGGCTAGAGAAAAAGAAATTATTGAATCTGAATACGATGATGATAGTGATGATGAAAATATGCATGTTATTCCTGAGGGCTATCTTTTTGATATGGAATCTTCTACCGCTATTTTAGCTTGCAAAGATAGATATGAGCTTAAGAGGTTATTAATTAAATGGAACAAAGAATCACTTAGAGATAAAATGAGACCTGACCCCGCTTTTGCTACTTCACCTATTTGTGTTCCTGATAAGGATTATGAATTCTCTGTTGATCCTGATATAATTACTTTGGTTGAATCTGATCTGTTTTATGGCTATGAATCTGAAACTGTTGTGGCACATCTTACTAAGTTAAATGATATAGCTGCCCTGTTCACTAATGATGAGAGATCGCGTTACTTTTATATACTCAAAATATTTCCGTTCTCATTAAAGGGTGATGCTAAGATATGGTTTAATTCTATTGATCCTGGTTGTGTGCGTAGTCCCCAGGATATGATTTATTACTTCTCTGCTAAATATTTCCCTGCTCATAAGAAGCAAGCTGCTTTGAGGGTAATATACAACTTCGTGCCAATTAAAGAAGAGAGTCTCCCACAAGCTTGGAGGAGGCTTCTCAAGTTACTTAATGCTTTGCCTGATCATCCTCTTAAGAAACCTGAAATTCTTGATATCTTTTATAATGGACTAACCGATGCTTCCAGAGATTACCTGGATAGTTGTGCTGGTTCTCTTTTCAGGGAAAGAACGCTGGATGAAGCTGAAATTCTATTGAATAATATGTTGACAAATGAAAATAATTGGGCACCTCCTGAGCCAGTTCCTGAACCAGCTCCTGCTCCAATTACTGAACCTATTCTTAAACCAACTCCGAAGAAGAGGGGTGTTCTATTTCTCAGTCCCGAAGATATGCAAGAGGCAAAGAAATCTATGAAAGAAAAAGGTATTAAAGCTGAAGACGTTAAGAATTTACCTCCTATTGAAGAAATACATGGTCTTAATTCACCGCCTGTTGAAGAAACATATGATCTCAATTCTTTATTTATTGAAGAACCTCCTAATCCCGATATCCCGACACAGGTAGTAAAGGTAAATTCTCTCTATAGATATGATAAAGCTGAAGTCCCTCCTACTAAAATTGCTAGTCGGTGCTTGGATGAGTTTGATAAATTTATGTTTAAGCAAGACGACTTCAATGCTTATTTGGTAGACAATTAAAAGAAAATGCTTATATGATTAGATGCTTCTGTGATTATATGGCTGATATTAAAGGTGAACTTAAACTTGTTAGCAAACATGCTTCTATGGTTACCACTCAAGTAGAACAAGTACTTAAGGCTCAAAAAGAAGTGCTTGATGAAATGAATAGTAAGAAAAATGATTATGCTGTTAGAGTGGCTACTAAAACTGGTAGAATGACTCAAGAACCTTTGTATCCTGAAGGCCACCCTAAGAGAATCGAGCAAGATTCTCAAAGAAATAATATTGATGTTCCTAGTTCTTCTAAAAAGAAGAAGAAAAATGATAGAACTGTGCAAACTTCTAGTGAACCTATTGTTGAACCACCTGATAATCCAAATGATATTTCTATGTCTGATGCTGAAACACAATCTGGTAATGAACATGAACCTAATGAAAATATTAATGATGATGTTCATGATGATGCTCAACCTAGTAATGACAATGATGTAGAAATTGAACTTGTTGTTGATCTTGAAAACCCACAATCAAAGAATCAACGTTATGATAAAAGAGACTTTGTTGCTAGGAAACATGGTAAAGAAAGGGAACCTTGGGTTCAGAAACCCATGCCTCTTCCTCCAAAACCATCCAATAAAAAGGATGATGAGGATTTTGAGCGCTTTGCTGAAATGATTAGGCCTATCTTTTTGCGTATGCGATTAACAGATGTGCTTAAAACAAATCCTTATGCTAAATATATGAAGGATATCATTAATAATAAAATAAAGATACCGGAAGCTGAGATTTCCACCATGCTTGCTAATTATACTTTCAAGGGTGGAATACCAAAGAAACTTGGAGACCCCGGAGTACCTACTATACCTTGCTCCATTAAAAGAAATTATATTAAAACTGCTTTATGTGATCTTGGAGCCGGTGTTAGTGTTATGCCTCTCTCTTTATATCGTAGACTTGACTTGAATAAGCTGACACCTACCGAAATATCTTTGCAAATGGCTGATAAATCAAGTGCTATACCTGTCGGTATCTGTGTGGATGTGCCTGTTGTGGTTGCAAACGTTGCTATTTTAACAGACTTTGTTATTCTTGATATTCCTGAGGATGATAGTATGTCTATTATTCTTGGAAGACCTTTTCTTAATACTGCAGGGGCTGTTATTGATTGCAACAAAGGCAATGGCACTTTTCATGTTAATGGTAATGAGCATACAGTACACTTTCCGAGGAAACAACCTCAAGTTCATAGTATCAACTCCATTGGAAAAATTCCATCGATTATAATTGGAGGTTTTGAATTTCCTCTTCCTACTGTCAAGAAGAAATATGATATAATTATTATAGGGGATGTGCATATCCCTGTTGAGGTAACCTAGTGTTATTCGAAATTTCTCTGGTTTCATGTTAATCGGAATGAGTTTGTTAACAAGACTTGATCAACCTTGTTAGTGGATTATTTTTGATGAGCATGAGATGGATGAAACTAGAAGCACAAACTTCTGTACCCTCTCTATACTTTCTGTTAATTAGTAGAAATAAAGTAAAAATAGTATTTTTCAGTCCGTTTCCTGGCTTATCCATTCAACATAAAAATATCCCAAAAATAAAAGTCCTCAGAATGACATGCCAATTTAATATGATTTTTTCGGGAATATTTGAGGATTTACTGCGCAAAAATTACCGCGGAGGAGCTGCCACCTGGCCACGAGGGTGGTGGGCGCCCTCCCCCCTCTAGGGCGCGCCCCCCTGCCTCGTGGGCCCATGGTGGCCCTCCTCCACTTATCCCAGCACCCATCTTCTTCCTCTGTCTCACACAAACCCGAAAAACCAACTCAAGCACGAGTTCCAGCCACTTTTGCTGTGATTTTCGATCTCCTTGCTCGAAGCACCTCTCGCAAAACTGCTTGGGGAGATTGTTCCTTGGTATATGACTCCTCCATTGGTCCAATTGGTTTTTGTTCTAGTGCTTTATTCTTTGCAAATTTTTGCTGCATAGGTGACCATGTTCTTGAGCTTGCATGTCAAATTTATATGGTTCCAAGTAGTTCTAATGCTTGATTTAGGCTCTAAGCACTTGTAGGAGTAGTTTCTATAAGTTTTATTGAAGTTGGTTCACTTTTGTTTGAAGTTACTAAAAATTTCGGATTATTTTAGAAAAATAATGAGGAGATTTTTGAGGGTCTCATCGAGCCAAAGCTCGAAGGAAAAGGCACCGAAGCCTAAGTATAATTTGCCGCGCACCGCGGAGATTCAGGCGCGTGAATGGCCTTCTGATGATTTCTTGATAGCAGCCAGTATCTATGAAGATTTTCATGAATTGGCTCACAATGTAGGCCTCACCGCTTTCCTCCACGACCAATGCAATCAATATCTCTTACTCACAAATACTTTTGTGCAAAACTTTCATTTTCATTCTAGGAACTCACCACCTACGGTGGAGTTTCATTTATATGATGAGCATAAGGAGATGTCACTTTATGATTTCTGTCGGATTTGTTTAGTCCCTTTTGAGGGCAAGATAGAAGAACCACATCATGATGATGTGGTTGGGTTTATTGATACTATCACTATAGGAGAAACTAGGAAGGTTTCCGATGCATGAATCACTAGCATACATTTTCCTGTTTTACGTACTTTGCATTATTTGCTAGTCGTTGTTTAATTGGACACGGAAACTGTGGAAACCTTAGTATCCCTGATATAATTATTTTGCTCCACGGTTTATACAGTGATAACACTTTTAGTATGGGCGGTATTATTGCTAGACGGTTAAGTATGAACCATACCAAAGGCCCCATCTTTGGAGGCATCTATGCTACACGCCTAGCCGTACATTTTAACATACCTATTAGGCATGCTGAGAAGGAAGAAAAGGTGCTGCCCCGTGTTTATCTAGATCATAAAAGTATGGTGGCACATGATTTTATTGTTAAAAATAGGGCAGGAGAGCTTAAGTATCAATTGTTCTTTAACAAACATCATCCTGAGACTATTATCCTGCCTGCTCCTTCTTTGTTCGATTTGACTATAGGCACTTACCTTGTTCCGTTGACAGCTATTCACGCCTACCGAAACCCTGCACCAGCTGAGGAGCCAGAATCGGAACCACAATTTGATCCTTCATGGCAGTCTAACTATCAGTGGGATCCGGAGATGATTGCCAGCCAGTGGCAATCGGAGCCTTCTTCTTCCTCATCACAGTACGACCCCAACAACTATTATTATGGATATCAGCCAGGCCAGCCGTGGCAATAGACAAACTTAGGCCAAAAGCCTAAGCTTGGGGGAGTACATATTTCTCACTGACATTACATTTATGTTCACACACATTCATTGCTAGATGTCGGTGCTCATACTTTTTCACTATAATATCCATGCTAGTTTATTTTCTTTTTCCTGCTTTCTTCTTGTGTGTTTGTTAAACCTTAAGGAAAACCAAAAAAAATTAGTAGTAGTTTATTTTTTCTGCTGTAGTAGTAATAATTAAAAAGAAAACCCAAAAATATTTCTCGTTCTTCTTTTGCTTGTTGGGAGTTTTCCCGTGTAAATAGTTTTATTTCTTTTCTTTTATTTGGGGGTCAGTAGGAGAAGACCATAATTAAATTGTTGAAGTGGCTCTCATATGTATTATTGTTGATTTAACAAAGGGCCCATATTTCCTTGTCTTGTCCTGTTTATTGAATGCTCGCAGATTCCAACTTAGTCCAATGCACGTACACTCTTATTATTATTCACACCGTTCGGTCGTGCAAGTGAAAGGCAATTATGATGGTATATGATGGACTGACTGAGATGAGAAAAGCTGGTATGAACTCGACCTCTTTTGTTTTTGTAAATATGATGAGTCCCTCATTCTTGATTCAGCTTATTATGAATAAACATGTTTGCAATGACAATTAGAGATCATAATTGCTTGTGCCATGCTTGATTAGCTATGAGTTATAATGGTTTACCTTGTGAGCCAACATGCTATTGAGATGGTTATGATGTGGTATGATGGGGTGGTATCCTCCTTTGAATGATTTAAGTGACTTGACTTGGCACATGTTCACGCATGTAGTTGAAACAAATCAACATAGCCTTCACGATATTTATGTTCATGGTGGATTATATCCTACTCATGCTTGCATCCAATGTTTATTAATTTTAATGCATGTACATGGCTGTTGTCGCTCTCTAGTTGGTCGCTTCCCAATCTTTTGCTAGCCTTCACCTGTACTAAGCAGGAATACTGCTTGTGCATCCAATCCCTTAAACCCCAAAGTTATTCCAGATGAGTCCACTATACCTTCCTATATGCGGTATCTACCTGCCATTCCAAGTAAATTTGTATGTGCCAAACTCTAAACCTTCAAATAAACATTCTGTTTTGTATGCTCGAATAGCTCATGTATCAACCAAGGTTGTCCTTATCTTCCGTGTTAGGCGGGTTATTCTCAAGAGGAGTGGACTCCGCTCCTCACTCACGAGAAAATGGCTGGTCACCGGGATGCCCAGTCCCATGCTTTATGCAAACTAAATCAAAATTAATTGCAAACAAAACTCCCCCTGGGAGATGATGTATGTTGGAGGCACTCGTTGTTTCGAGCAAGCCATGGATTGATGCTTGTTGGTGGAGGGTGGTATAAACTTTACCATTCTGTTTGGGAACCGCCTATAATGAGTTTAGCATGGAAGATATCGCCATCTCTTAGTTGTTACGTTGACAATGAAAGTATCTCGCTCAAAATACAATTTATCTCTATTTCAAAACCGAGCTCTGGCACCTCTACAAATCCCTGCTTCCCTCTGTGAAGGGCCTATCCATTTACTTTTATGTTGAGTCATCACCCTCTTATTAAAAAGCACTAGCTGGAGAGCACAGTTGTCATTTGCATTCATTACTATTAATCTATGTTGGGTGTGACTATGATTGGATCTCTTTTACCATGAATTACAATGTCTAGTCAGTCCTTGATCTTTAAAGGTGCTCTGCATTTATGTTTTGCGGTCTCAGAAAGGGCTAGCGAGATACCATCTTGTTATATCATATTATGATTGTTTTGAGAAAGTGTTGTCATCCGAGGTTTATTATTATGACTTGCTAGTTGATTATGCTATTGATATGAGTAATTATAAGACCTGAGAATTATTGCAAATGTGGTTAGTTATGATCTATGCTGAAAACTTCAATGCTAGCTTGACATAGTTACAATAACAAGAGCAAACAGAGTTTGTAAAAGTTTTTCTTTCTTTCTTTTAGTTTGTCAACTGAATTGCTTGAGGACAAGCAAGGGTTTAAGCTTTGGGGAGTTGATACATCTCCGTCGTATCTACTTTTCCAAACACTTTTGCATTTGTTTTGGACTCTAACTTGTATGATTTGAATGAAACTAACCCGGACTGACGCTATTTTCAGCAGAATTGCCATGGTGTTGTTTTATGTGCAGAAAACAAATATTCTCGGAATGACCTGAAACTCCACGGAACATCTTAGAAAAAATAATAAAAAATCCTCGCCAAAGATGAAGACCAGGGGGCCCACACCCTGTTCACGAGGGTGGGGGGCGCCCCCCCCCTAGGGCGCGCCCCCTACCTCATGGGCCCCCTGGATGCCCTCCGACGCCAACTCCAACTCTATATATTTGCTTTTGGAGAGGAAAAAATCAGAGAGAAGAAATCATCGCATTTTACGTTACGGAGCCGCCGCCAAGCCCTAAAACCTCTCGGGAGAGCTGATCTGGAGTCCGTTCGGGGCTCCGGAGAGGGGGATTCGTCGTCGTCGTCATCATCAACCATCCTAAATCACCAATTTCATGATGCTCACCGCCGTGCGTGAGTAATTCCATCGTAGGCTTGCTAGACGGTGATGGGTTGGATGAGATTTATCATGTAATCGAGTTAGTTTTGTTAGGGTTTGATCCCTAGTATCCACTATGTTCTGAGATTGATGTTGCTATGACTTTGCTATGCTTAATGCTTGTCACTAGGGCCCGAGTTCCATGATTTCAGATCTGAACCTATTATGTTTTCATGAATATATGTGTGTTCTTGATCCTATCTTGCAAGTCTATAGTCACCTACTATGTGTTATGATCCGGCAACCCTGAAGTGACAATAATCAGGACCACTCCCGGTGATGACCATAGTTTGAGGAGTTCATGTATTCACTATGTGCTAATGCTTTGTTCCGGTTCTCTATTAAAAGGAGGCCTTAATATCCCTTAGTTTCCAATAGGACCCCGATGCCACAGGAGGGTAGGACAAAAGATGTCATGCAAGTTCTTTTCCATAAGCATGTATGACTATATACGGAATACATGCCTACATTACATTGATGAATTGGAGCTAGTTTTGTGTCACCCTATGTTATGACTGTTACATGATGAACCGCATCCGGCATAATTATCCACCACTGATCCGGTGCCTACGAGTTTTCCATATACTGGTTTACGCTTATTTACTTTCCCGCTGCTACTGTTACAATCACTACAAAATACCAAAAACATTACTTTTGTTGTCTTTACTTTTGTTGCCACTACCACCACTATCATATTACTTTGCTACTAAAGACTTTGCTGCAGATACTAAGTTTCCAGGTGTGGTTGAATTGACAACTCAGCTGCTAATACTTGAGAATATTCTTTGGCTCCCCTTCTGTCGAATCAATAAATTTGGGTTGAATACTCTACCCTCGAAAGCTGTTGCGATCCCCTATACTTGTGGGTTATCAAAGGGCAAAGAAACCTCGCAGTACGAAGCGCCGCCGCACCAGCCAAGCCGTTCCTCTCGATCCCGAATTGCATCGGCATGTCGATAATCCGGGAAGAAGAACACTACCCCGAGAGGGGCAAATGGCACCGCTCGCCACACTGTTTGGCGGCGGCGCGCTCACAGCAAGGGGAACGCGCCACCGACGAAGGGGATAGCAAAGGCCGCCGCTGCAGTATGCTCCGCCATCGTCTGGTGCAAAGGGAAGAGAAGGCCATCACACTTTGCTCACTCTCTCTGTGGCGGTGGAACGGAAAACGACGGAGAATGGAAGGGGGACAAGGGGGTCGCCGCTGTATCGGATGTCGTCGAGCGTTGGGGCTCAGAGGAGGAGGGCGCTGCCACTTTTCTCTCGTTCTGCCACAGGATGCAGTGGATGGGGGAGAAATGGAAGGCAAAAGAGCTAGGAAATGATGGGAAAGCGAGAAGGGCTCGCGGCGCGGTGGCTGATCGACCTCGTCGCCGGTGGCCGACATAGCCTGAACCCGTCATCACCCGAGCTGACAGAGGAGCAGAGGAGGGCCCAGGTCGCGCCTCTCTCTCTCTGTGTCGCAGGAGGCAGTGGTGGATGGGTGAAATGGAGTGGGGAAAGGAAGAGAAGGTGGCCGGGCTCGCGTGGCGCGGTGGTGGACGCCATCGCCGGCGGCCGGCAAGGAGCCTCCCGCGGTGGCCCGACGGCCAGAGAAAGAGATTGAGAGAGTGAAGAGGCAGACAGATCGAGCGAGTGGCTAGGGTTTTGGTCGGGGGGATCGGCTCCTCCTAGTTTTGATCTACCGAAAACGGTGCTCTACTATAGGATTAGATTGAACAGACGAGATCAAACCCCTAGATCCACAGACGGGCCAGTAGGCCAAAAGTGCCTTGGACCTTTTTGAAGGAAATATGCCCTAGAGGCAATAATAAACTTATTATTTATTTCCTTATTTCATGATAAATGTTTATTGTTTATGCTAGAATTGTATTAACCGGAAACATAATACATGTGTGAATACATAGACAAACAGAGTGTCACTAGTATGCCTCTACTTGATTAGCTCATTGAATCAAAGATGGTTAAGTTTCCTAGCCATAGACATGAGTTGTCATTTGATTAACGGGTTCACATCATTAAAGAATGATGTGATTGACTTGACCCATTCCGTTAGCATAGCACTTGATCGTTTAGTTTGTTGCTGTTGCTTTCTTCATGACTTATACATGTTCCTATGACTATGAGATTATGCAACTCCCGTTTACCGGAGGAACACTTTGTGTGCTACCAAACATCACAACGTAACTGGGTGATTATAAAGGTGCTCTACAGGTTCCTTCGAAGGTACTTGTTGGGTTGGCGTATTTCGAGATTAGGATTTGTCACTCCGATTGTCGGAGAGGTATATCCTGGGCCCACTCGGTAATGCACATCACTATAAGCCTTGCAAGCATTGCAACTAATGAGTTAGTTGCGGGATGATGTGTTACGGAACGAGTAAGGAGACTTGCCGGTAACGAGATTGAACTAGGTATTGAGATACCGATGATTGAATCTCGGGCAAGTAACATACCGATGACAAAGGGAACAATGTATGTAGTTATGCGGTCTGACCGATAAAGATCTTCATAGAATATGTGGGAGCCCATATGAGCATCCAGGTTCCACTATTGGTTATTGACCGGAGACGTGTCTCGGTCATGTCTACATAGTTCTCGAACCCGTAGGGTCCGCATGCTTAAAGTTCGATGACTATTATATTATGAGTTTATGTGTTTTGATGTACCGAAGGAGTTCGGAGTCCCGGATGAGATTGGGGACATGACGAGGAGTCTCGAAATGGTCGAGACGTAAAGATCGATATATTGTACGACTGTATTCGGACATCGGAAAGGTTCCGAGTGATTCGGGTATTTTCGGGAGTACCGGGAAATTACGGGAATTCGTATTGGGCCTTAATGGGCCATACGGGAAAGGAGAGAAAGGCCTCAAAGGGTGGCCGCACCCCTCTCCATGGGCTAGTCCGAATTGGACTAGGGAGGGGGGCGACCGCTTCCTTCCTTCTCATTTTCCCTTCCCTTTCCTTCCCTCCTACTCCTACTACTTGGAAGCACTGTTCAATATATCTTCCGATATTTCGATAAATCGGCCGATTTATCGCTTATCATGGTCTGACTGATAAGATAAATTGGCCGATAAATCAACCGATATGGCGATAAATCGGCCGATATGCCGATAAACTGGCCGATTTACCCCTTATCGTAGGTCGACCGATAAATTCCCGATAAGCGATATCCCCAACATTGCTTGGAAGGGCTCCTAGTTCTACTAGGAAAGGGAGAATCCTACTCCCGGTGGGAGTAGGACTCCCCTAGGGCGCGCCATAGAGAGGGTAGGCCCTCCCCCTCCTCCACTCCTTTATATACAGGGGCAGGGGGCACCCCAAAGACACAACAATTGATCTCTTGATCTCTTAGCCATGTGCGGTGCCCCCTCCACCATAATCCACCTTGATCATATTGTAGCGGTGCTTAGGCGAAGCCCTGCGTTGGTAGAACATCATCATCATTACCACGCCGTCGTGCTGACGAAACTCTCCCTCAACACTCAGCTGGATCGGAGTTCGAGGGACATCATCGGGCTGAACGTGTGCAGAACTCGGAGGTGCCGTACGTTCGGTACTTGGATCGGTCGAATCGTGAAGACATACGACTACATCAACCGCGTTGTCATAACGCTTCCGCTTTCGGTCTACGAGGGTACGTGGACACACTCTCCCCTCTCGTTGCTATGCATCACCATGATATTGCATGTGCGTAGGAAATTTTTTAAATTACTACGTTCCCCAACAGTGGCATCCGAGCCAGGTTTTATGCGTTGATGTAATATGCACGAGTAGAACACAAGTGAGTTGTGGGCGATATAAGTCATACTGCTTACCAGCATGTCACACTTTGCTTCGGCGGTATTGTTGGATGAAGCCGCCCGGACCGACATTACGCGTACGCTTACGTGAGACTGGTTTTACCGCTGTGCTATGCACACAGGTGACTAGCGGGTGTCAGTTTCTCCAACTTTAGTTGAACCGAGTGTGGCTACGCCCGGTCCTTGACAAGGTTAAAACAGCACTAACTTGACAAACTATCATTGTGGTTTTGATGCGTAGGTAAGAACGGTTCTTGCTCAGCCTGTAGCAGCCACGTAAAACTTGCAACAACAAAGTAGAGGATGTCTAACTTGTTTTTGCAGGGCATGTTGTGATGTGATATGGTCAAGACGTGATGAGATATAAGTTGTTGTATAAGATGATCATGTTTTGTTGAAGTTATCGGCAACTGGCATAAGCCTTATGGTTGTTTCTTTATTGCATAAGATGCAAGCGCCAAATAATTTCTTTACTTTATCGCTATGCGATAGCAATAGTTGCAAGAGCAATAGTTGGCGAGACGACCATGTGATGACACATTGATATAGATCAAGATGATGGAGATCATGGTGTCATGCCGGTGGCGATGGAAATCATGACGATGCTTTGGAGATGGAGATCAAAGGCACAAGATGATGATGGCCATATCATGTCACATATTTTGATTGCATGTGATGTTTATCTTTTATACATCTTATTTTTCTTAGTTCGACGGTAGCTTTATAAGATGATCTCTCACTAAATTTCAATATAAAAGTGTTCTCCCTGAGTATGCATCGTTGCCAAAGTTCGTCGTGCCCAGACACCACAAGATGATCAGGTGTGATAAGCTCTACGTCCATCTACAATGGGTGCAAGCCAGTTTTGCACACGCAGAATACTCAGGTTAAACTTGATGATCCTAGCATATGAAGATATGGCCTCGGAACACTGAGACCGAAAGGTCGAGCGTGAATCATATAGTAGATATGATCAACATAATGATGTTCACCATTGAAAGCTACTCCATTTCACGTGATGATCGGTTATGGTTTAGTTGATTTGGATCACGTGATCAATTAGATGATTAGAGGGATGTCTATCTAAGTGGGAGTTCTTAAGTAATATGATTAATTGAACTTTAATTTATCATGAACTTAGTCCTGGTAGTATTAGCATATCTATGTTGTAGATCAATAGCTCGCGAGGTTACTCCTCGTTTAATTTTTATATGTTCCTAGAGAAAACTAAGTTGAAAAATGTTAGTAGCAATGATGCAGATTGGATCCGTGGTCTGAGGATTATCCTCATTGCTGCACAGAAGAATTATGTCCTTGATGCACCGCTAGGTGACAGACCTATTGCAGGAGCAGATGCAGACGTTCCGAACGTTTGGCTAGCTCAATATGATGACTACTTGATAATTTAGTGCACCATGCTTAACGGCTTAGAATCGGGACTTCAAAGACGTTTTGAACGTCATGGAACATATGAGATGTTCTAGGAGTTGAAGTTAATATTTCAAGCAAATACCCGAGTTGAGAGGTATGAAGTCTCCAACAAGTTCTATAGCTAAAAGATGGAGGAGAATAACTCAAGCAGTGAGCATGTGCTCAGATTGTCTGGGTACTACAATCGCTTGAATCAAGTGGGAGTTAATCTTCCAGATAAAATAGTGATTGACAGAATTCTCTAGTCACCATCACCAAGTTAGTAGAACTTCGTGATGAACTATAATATGCAAGGAATAACGGAAACGATTCCCAAGCTCTTCGTGATGCTGAAATCGACGAAGGTAGAAATCAAGAAAAGCATCAAGTGTTGATGGTAAACAAAACCACTAGTTTCAAGTAAAGGGACAAAGGGAAGAACGGGGAACTTCAAGAAGAACGGCAAGCAAGTTGCTGCTCAAGTGAAGAAGCCCAAGTCTAAACCGAAGCCTGAGACTAAGTGCTTCTACTGCAAAGGGACTGGTCACTGGAAGCAGAACTGCCCCAAGTATTTGGCGGATAAGAAGAATGGCAAAGTGAACAAAGGTATATTTGATATACATGTTATTGATGTGTACTTTACTAGTGTTTATAGCAACCCCTCAGTATTTGATACTAGTTCAGTTGCTAAGAGTAGTAACTCGAAACGGGAGTTGCAGAATGAACAGAGACTAGTTAAGGGTGAAGTGACGATGTGTATTGGAAGTGGTTCCAAGATTGATATGATCATCATCGCACACTCCCTATACTTTCGGGATTAGTGTTGAACCTAAAATAAATGTTATTTAGTGTGTGCGTTGAGCATGAATATGATTGGATCATGTTTATTGCAATACGCTTATTCATGTAAACTAGAGAATAATTGTTGTTCTATTTACATGAATAAAATCTTCTATGGTCATACACCCAATGAAAATGGTTTGTTGGATCTCGATCGTAGTGATACACATATTCATAATATTGAAGTCAGAAAATGCAAAGTTAATAATGATAGTGCAACTTATTTGTGGCACTGTCGTTTAGGTCATATTGGTGTAAAGCGCATGAAGAAACTCCATGCTGATGGGATTTTGGAATCACTTGATACTTGCGAACCATGCCTCATGGGCAAGATGACTAAAACTCAGTTCTCCGGAACAATGGAGCGAGCAATTGACTTATTGGAAATAATACATACTGATGTATGTGGTTCGATGAGTGTTGAGGCTCGCGGCGGATATCATTACTTTCTGACCTTCACAGATGATTTGAGCAGATATGGGTATATCTACTTGATGAAGCACAAGTCTGAAACATTTGAAAAGTTCAAAGAATTTCAGAGTGAAGTGGAGAATCATCGTAACAAAAATAAAAGTTTCTACGATATGATCGCATAAGTAAAATATTTGAGTTACGAGTTTGGCCTTCAGTTAAAACAATGTGAAATAGTTTCACTACTCACGCCATCTAGAACACCACAGTGTAATGGTGTGTCTGAACATCGTAACCGTACTTTATTAGATATGGTGCAATCTATGACGTCTCTTACTGATTTACCGCTATCGTTTTGGGGTTATGCATTAGAGACAGCTACATTCACGTTAAATAGGGCACCATCTAAATCCGTTGAGACGACACCGTATGGACTATGGTTTGGCAAGAAACCTAAGCTGTTGTTTCTTAAAGTTTGAGGTTGCAATGCTTATGTGAAAAAGTTTCAACCTGATAAGCAAAACCCAAATCGGAGAAGTGTGTCTTCATAGGATACCCAAAAGAAAAAGTTGGGTACACCTTCTATCACAGATCCGAAGGCAAGATATTCATTGCTGAGAATGGATCCTTTCTAGAGAAGGAGTTTCTCTCGAAAGAAGTGAGTGGGAGGAAAGTAGAACTTGATGAGGTAACTGTACCTGCTCCCTTGTTGGAAAGTAGTTCATCACAGAAATCTGTTCCTGTGACTACTACACCAATTAGTGAGGAAGCTAATGATGATCATCATATAACTTCAGATCAAGTTACTACCGAACCTCGTAGGTAAACCAGAGTGAGATCCGCACCAGAGTGGTACGGAAATCCTGTTCTGGAGGTCATGTTAATTGACCATGACGAACCTACGAACTATGAGGAAGCGATGATGAGCCCAGATTCCACGAAATGGCTTGAGGCCATGAAATCTGAGATGAGATCCATGTATGAGAACAAAGTATGGACTTTGATTGACTTGAACAATGATTGGCGAGCCATTGAGATTAAATGGATCTTCAAGAGGAATACAGACGCTAATAGTAGTGTTACTATCTACGAAGCTATAATTGTCGCAAAAATGTTTTCGACAAGTTCAAGGTGTTGACTACGATGAGAGTTTCTCACTCGTATCTATGCTTAAGTCTGTCTGATTCATGTTAGAAATTGCCGCATTTCATGAAATCTGGCAAATGGATAAACAAAACTGCATTCCTTAATGGATATATTTAAGAAGAGTTGTATATGATGCAACCAGAAGGTTTTGTCAATCCTAAAGGTGCTAACAAAATATGCAAGCTCCAGCGATCCATCTATGGACTGGTGCAAGCATCTCGGAGTTGGAATATATGCTTTGATAAGTTGATCAAAGCATATAGTTTTATATAGACTTGCGGTGAAGCCTGTATTTACAAGAAAGTGAGTGGGAGCACTACATCCTTTCTGATAAGTATATGTGAATGGCATATTGTTGATCGGAAATAATGTAGAATTATTCTGCAAAGCATAAAGGAGTGTTTGAAAGGAGTTTTTTAAAGAAAAACCTCGATGAAGCTACTTACATATTAAGCGTCAAGATCTATAGAGATAGATCAAGACGCTTGATAAGTTTTTTCAATGAGTACATACCTTGACAAGATTTTGAAGTAGTTCAAAATGGAACAGTCAAAGAAAGAGTTCTTGCCTGTGTTACAATGTGTGAAATTGAGTAAGACTCAAATCCCGACCACGGCAGAAGATAGAAAGAGAATGAAAGTCATCCCCTATGCCTCAGCCATAGGTTCTATAAAGTATGTCGTGCTGTGTACCAGATCTATTGTATACCCTACACTATTTTTTGGCAAGGGAGTACAATAGTGATCTAGGTATCCTTAGTGGAATAAGGATATGTTTCTCGATTATGGAGGTGACAAAAGGTTCGTCGTAAAGAGTTACGTCGATTCAAGCTTTAACACCGATCTGGATGACTCTAAGTCTCGATCTAGATACATATTCAAAGTGGGAGCAATTAGCTAGAGTAGCTCCATGCAGAGCATTGTTGACATAGAAATTTGCAAAATACATACGGATCTGAATGTGGCAGGCCCGTTGACTAAACTTCTCTGACAAGCAAAACATGATCACACCTTAGTACTCTTTGGGTGTTAATCACATGGCGGTGTGAACTAGATTACCGACTCTAGTAAACCCTTTGAGTGTTGGTCACGTTGCGATGTGAACTATGGGTGTTAATCACATGGTAATGTGAACTATTAATGTTAAATCACATGGCGATGTGATCTAGATTATTTACTCTAGTGCAAGTAGGAGACTGAAGAAATATGCCCTATAGGCAATAATAAAGTTATTATTTATTTCCTTATTTCATGATAAATGTTTATTATTTATGCTAGAATTGTATTAACCAGAAACATAATACATGTGTGAATACATAGACAAACAGAGTGTCACTAGTATGCCTCTACTTGACTAGCTCGTTGAATCAAAGATGGTTAAGTTTCCTAGCCATAGACATGAGTTGTCATTTGATTAACGGGGTCACATCATTAGAGAATGATGTGATTGACTTGACCCATTCCGTTAGCATAGCACTTGATCGTTTAGTTTGTTGATGTTGCTTTCTTCATGACTTATACATATTCCTATGACTATGAGATTATGCAACTCCCGTTTACCGGAGGAACACTTTGTGTGCTACCAAACGTCACAACGTAACTGGGTGATTATAAAGGTGCTCTACAGGTGTCTCCGAAGGTACTTGTTGGGTTGGCGTATTTCGAGATTAGGATTTGTCACTCCGATTGTTGGAGAGGTATCTCTGGGCCCACTCGGTAATGCACATCACTATAAGCCTTGCAAGCATTGCAACTAATGAGTTAGTTGCGGGATGATGTGTTATGGAATGAGTAAAGAGACTTGCTGGTAACGAGATTGAACTAGGTATTGAGATACCGACGATCGAATCTCGGGCAATAACATACCGATGACAAAGGGAACAACGTATGTAGTTATGCGGTCTGACCGATAAAGATCTTCGTAGAATATGTGGGAGCCAATATGAGCATCCAGGTTCCGCTATTGGTTATTGACTAGAGACGTGTCTCGGTCATGTCTACATAGTTCTCGAACCCGTAGGGTCCGCACACTTAAAGTTCGATGACGGTTATATTATGAGTTTAGGTGTTTTGATGTACCGAAGGAGTTCGGAGTCCCGGATGAGATCGGGGACATGACGAGGAGTCTCAAAATGGTCGAGACGTAAAGATCGATATATTGGACGACTATATTCAGACATCGGAAAGGTTCCGAGTGATTCAGGTATTTTCGGGAGTGCCGGGAAGTTACGGGAATTCGTATTGGGCCTTAATGGGCCATACAGGAAAGGAGAGAAAGGCCTCAAAGGGTGGCCGCACCCCTCCCCATGGGCTGGTCCGAATTGGACTAGGGAGGGGGGGCGCCCCCTTCCTTCCTTCTCCTTTTCCCTTCCCTTTCCTTCCCTCCTACTCCTACTACTTGGAAGGGCTCATAGTTCTACTAGGAAAGGGGGAATCCTACTCCCGGTGGGAGTAGGACTTCCCTAGGGCGTGCCATAGAGAGGGCCGGCCCTCCCCCTCCTCCAGTCCTTTATATACGGGGCAGGGGGCACCCCAAAGACACAACAATTGATCTCTTAGCCGTGTGCGGTGCCCCCCTCCACCATAATCCACCTCGATCATATCGTAGCGGTGCTTAGGCGAAGCCCTGCGTCAGTAGAACATCATCATCGTCACCACGCCGTCGTGCTGACAAAACTCTCCCTCAACACTCGGCTGGATCGGAGTTCGAGGGACGTCATCGGGCTGAACGTGTGTAGAACTCGGAGGTGCCGTGCGTTCGGTACTTGGATCGGTCGGATCATGAAGATGTACGACTACATCAACCGCGTTGTCATAACGCTTTCGCTTTCGGTCTACGAGGGTACGTGGACACACTCTCCCCTCTCGTTGCTATGCATCACCATGATCTTGCATGTGCGTAGGAAATTTTTGAAATTACTACGTTCCCCAACACTTTTTGGTCCGGCGAACCAGCCCACAGCCGCATTGCTGCAGGGGCTGTTGGCCGAGCAGCTCGACGGTCGAGCAGTGCTTGACCAGCAGGCCGTGGGCCGCGCGCGGGAGCGAGCTGCGGGCTCTTTGGCCGGCTGGCGTTTTTTATTTTCTGTCCAGTTTTTGGGCAAACTTAAATACAGTTTTTTTCTCTAGTAAAAAATTATTCAAAGAATTTTCTTTGTTTAGAAAATAGAAAAGTAAAGAATTGCTTCTGAACGGTGCTATTTTCATGAATTTTATTCATATTTTCCACTATGAAAGATTAAATTGTTGCTTCTCTAATTCAATTTTGAACCAACCGGTTAAAATTGCTTAGAGAGTAAAAGAGTACATAATTGTTTCTGAATAGAATATTGTAAAGTTTCCGCTGCAAAGTAAAAGTTTTATCCTCCAATTAAATTGGAACCAATGGGAAAATTTAATTGGAAGAACTGTTCTTAGCAATGTTTTTCTGCTGTCGGTGAAATCAGATTCAGATAGCTTCTGCTATGACAAAAGAAATATATTTATTTTAAAATTCAAATATGACATTGTTATTTTCTGACCAACGTTGATGATAACAGTGCTATAATTCTATGAGTCTTATGTTCAAAGCTTAAATATCTGATGAATTTTGTATCAAAGTGATCAATTTCAGAGAACAGATAAAGATCAAGAAATGCTCTTGAGCTAGAGAAATATATATTTCTTGTTCCCGCTGCAATAAAGTTGATGATCATGATTATTTCTTAGCAAAGTTGTTTAACAAAAATACTATTATCACATTGTTTATGAGTTATATGCATTGTTTCCATTTCCGCCCAATGGTGATATGGAATTAATGTAGAGAGATTATGTTTTATTCTAACTTTGCCACAACAGTGATTTAGAGTATAAAAAGAAAGTTTTAAAAGATTTAGTGTGCATATTTTTAACCAGACCAATGTAGGGCTATTTTTATGCTCATTATGGTTAATTATTGGCTAGGTTTTCTCAGACTAAAAGTTTTACATGCTTTCATTCGTGAAAGCGAATGGCTGGGTACTTGTGACCCGAAAGATGACCAAGAAAGGTCATAACGTGAGGGAGTATGTTCTCTTTAAAGAACAGCTTCAAAAGAAAAGAGGTAGATCATTCAGAGTCTTGGTTGACGAATGTCTTTCATGTACTCTCTACGAAGAAGATTTTTCAGTCAACATGATTTGAAATGAAACAAGCAACATGTGTGTTTAATTTGACCAACATGCGTGTTCCCACTACTACTACTACTATATTTCTTTTGTTGCAAACTCAACTATCTAGCACAAGTTTCCTTCTCATTGGGGCATTCTCTGGCAAAGTGCCCTGCTCCATTACAACTAAAACATATTACTACTAACAGGTTTCGAGGTTTCCTTGTGATTACGTAGCCTACTTGGGTCCTTGGCTTCCTTTTTGGGCAATTGCTGAGGTAGTGCCCTGACTCCTTGCACTTATAACAGGTGACATGACTCAGATCCTTCCTGGAATCCAATCTACTTCTCTTTCTGGACTTTTCCATTCCCATCAGAGCTTCTATTTCCAGTGGGTCATACTCTACTTCCTCTGTCGGGAATTCTACTAAATCCCCATTCAAACAATTCTGGGAGATGTGTCCTTCTTCTCCACATGAATAGCATGACTTGGTGCAGGGTTTAATTGGCTCTTCTTTGGATGTGTCCTCCACATCTTCCTTCATCACAGGTTCTTCTAAACTTTCCATAAGGGCTCCTCTCGTTGCTTCTTTCTTCTGCTGGATGGTTCTTTGTACCATGGGGTAAATGTGACACTGAGCAGGGTAGTGGGTAGTCCCTTCACACAAGAAACAAGTGATCTGCCTAGTTGGGCATTCTTCAGCTGGGTGACTTCCTTCATAATTAGGGCATTCATCCTTGTGTTCTTTATGGTCGTGTCCTATTTCTCCACAAAGCTTGCATGCACAAGTTTTTTTCATATCCTTTCCATAAGGCTTCAACTTCTGGGACACAAACCGAGACTTTAGTAAAGTCAACTTAAAATCTTTCCAAGTGGTTACTCCTTGCCATCCATTTATGGTTTGGTACATCCTCCACCAAGTAGAAGCACCTCTTTCAAAGCACTGAAGAGCATGCTGGGTCATATCATGTCCAACTATAGGGTTATTCTCCATGTGATCCTCCATGTTCTGAATCCATCGGTCCGTCTCCAATTGACTCATCGGTCCCGAAAATACAAGCTCATCTCCATTCGTCCTCTATTGGGTCCATGGGTTTTGGGGTGAGATAAGAGAGATCAAGAGGGACGCACACAATACAAACAAAAGTTTTTGAAAAGACAGATTTTATTGTGGCTGTCGAGAAAAACATCAAACAAATGACAGCTCACAAACATCGCATCTAACGTGGGTATAAAACAGGGGTTTGGTCTTCTAAGGGTCAATAAATCTTCAAAATCGCCAACTCTTCAAGTCTTGTTTATGTCTCCGATGGTTTCTTCCCATCGTGCTTGTCCTTCTCAAGTTCTTTTGCCAGATCATCTCCGTTGACGTGAAATCTCTCATGACATCCTTTAATATTCTGGAGTTGCATTTCAAACTTCTAGGTTTCAACATCCTTGGCATGAACCATGGTCTAGTTCTTGACAAATCTCCGGTTTCTCGAGGTTTTGTTCCTCCAATTTGGCTATTTCAGCTTCTGGGTCCTGAGTTTTTCTCAAAATACTTCCTTGTCAAAATACGGCTTCTTGTTGGTCCATCTTAACTTATTAATGTAACACTCCAGATCCTGGTGATACACCGGCTAAGGTTAAAACTTCATCTTACTAATAGGTGCTCCATAAGCCTTGTTCCATCAATCCATTCTGAAGAAATGCATCCTTAACTCAGCACGGTGACAATAGCATCAGCGGGCGATGACATCACGGATAACCATGTTTCTGCTCTTGTCATTCCCATGAGCTATCATTCCATAGTTGATATCTCCTACCTTAGGGTCTTCTTTGACAAAACTTTGAGTTCTCATACTCCTTGTTTCAGTCTTTCTCCGATGCACCTTGGTCTCGGGCATTGAAAACTTCCATAGTCTGCCAAGTTCCATAAGGGTAGCATTCCTAGGTCATACAAATCTGGGGATTCTTCAGAGCCTCCAATTCTCCTAGTCTTCAGAGTCTTCAACAGCTGTAGTTTCCATTATCATAATGTATGGTAAAATCCTCTTCATTCCGAATGGTCTTACTTGTCTGATATCCTGTACTTCTTGGAGTGGTCTCATCAGTCAAATCTTCGAGTGGTCAAAAGGGAAAGGGGTATGGTTTCACTAAAGGGAAATTTGAATAAACTCAGAAGAGAAGAGAGGTAAAAGATCTTTTTGAAAGGGAAAGTTGTAGAGAAAAGTCTTTGCTATGGGCTTGCCAGTTTCTAGGGTCACGTCCTACAGTCAACATGTGCTCCTATACCATCTTGTAGTGATCCGACCCGAATGGATCAAGTCTCTGTGCTTAAGTGTCATCCCTGGATCGGTATGCTGACACACACAGTACTCGAGGATTTATAACAGAGGTAAATCACATGTATAAGTAATGTAAATACTATTACCTCAAATCCAAAATAGCGGAAGTAACAAGGTTGTGGATTCCCATCAACACCAACGGCAAGGTTGAGTGTAGAAATCGTAACCCTAACGTATCACTTACTCGTCGTAAGAAACCTGCAACATGAGACGTTGCAGCCCGAAACGGGTCAGTACATTAAATGTACTGGCAAATTCACACCATAGAGAAAATGATGAACAATGGCTATCACTATATGCATATATGGCTGGTGGAAAAGCTCTATGGTTATAAGGTTTTTGCGTAAAGCCAATTTTTCCCTACTGCAAAGGAATAAATTTTATTTAACTATCATGGTGGTTGTTGAACATTGAGAATGGTTGACAGCATTCTCAATCCCAATTAAGTAACATCATTAAACCCAACAATATTCATTTAAAGTAACGTGATGAGATCAACAGGATAATCCAAGAACTAGATACTCAAGATGTCCATAACCGGGGACACGGCTAATCATGATTAGTTTGTACACTCTGCAGAGGTTTGCGCACTTTTCCCCACAAGACTCGATCTCCTCCATTGGTTTTCTCGCACTACATGGTGTTTGAGAAACGGATGACCGAGACATAGCCTTTCAGAAGCGCTAGCACCTTACGTTGGATAGACTGGTACACCTACTTTCCCCTACATCTGCTAGTCTACCCTGTAAGAGTTCGCACGACTTAATCAACTATGCCAGAGCCCATAATGGCTTGTGGCTGCACACGGAAGTTTCTAGTATGAATAATCTCATGATCCCTTTGAGCCTGGGTGGCGGTCCAAAAGAAAAACAGGCAAGTCCTGGAATACCCAGGTGCCTCAATCCACCCAGATGTGTGTTTAAGTTGCCACCTTAAGTAAACCATTAATTAACAATCTCACATCTGTCATGGATACTCTCAGAACCCAATCCAGGTCTACTAGCATAGCATGGCATAATAAGCAAACGTAGAATGTAACTCCCAAAGGTTTGATAATAAACAGGTAATAGGTACTACCTCATCTACTTCCCATCCCATAGTTTAATTAGATCCTAATCATGCAATGTGTGAAGATTGATCTAATGCAAAAAAAACTGGGTATGGAAGGGGATATGATCAAAGTGTGAACTTGCCTGCAATGTTGATGAAGATGATTCGCACTCAAAAATCTTGATAGCTCTAATCGTAACACTCCAGTTAATCTATCGTAAGCAAGCAATAGTAACCACACATAAGCAATCACTCAAAAGATCAGAAAGAACGAAGAAAACAATTCGGAAAACATCGAAACCAAGCAAATAACTCTTGCAACATAAAACAATTTCTAACAGTACCAAAATTATGTGAATTTGGCCTTATTAGAATGTTTAGGTCAAGAGATTCGATTTGCAAAAAGAATCAACTCAAACGGAGCTACGAAACTCAAGTTATGATCAAACGAAGTTTGAATTCAAATCTGATCTAATTCAAATTTTAAACTTTTCAAAAACATGTTTGAGTTGGATTACTGGATAGAGGAGATCATAACAAAGATGTGGGCATTGGTTTCGTCTAATTCCGACTAACGAGCAAAAAGTTATAGTCGTTTGAAAACCAGGGGCTGATCTGTAAAGAAAATATTTACGTATGGGTCCCTGGACTGACAACTAAAAAAAAGAAAAAAAATCTAAAAAGTGAACATTCGTTACTGAACGCTAACTAACGAATTTGCTTGCTACGAAGAGGTAAACAGCGAGCGTTCTCTATTTAACAAATACCGGTTCGGAAAAAAAACGACCAGATCTAATCCTAGCCGTTGACCCTAGATCTAACGGACGAGGGAGGAGCCGGGCTTACCGCGGCTGTGGGCGTCGGCGTCGCCGGAGAATATGGCAGCGGCGGCGTCGGCTTCGAGCGGGTGGCGGCTCTGGGGCTCAACGGCGCCGACGAAGTAGATGGGGAGGAGCGGCTCGGCGAGGCGAGTCCGAAGGGGGTGGTGGCGTCGGGCGTAGGAGGCGGTGGAACGAGGCGCGACGGCGGCGGATCTCGTCGGAGTTCGGTCTCCGGCGAGGTTTGTGCGAGGCTGCGGGAGGCGATGGCGGCTCCGGTTGGAGGAAAAAGAGGCCGGGGTCCGGGGCGGCTCTATTTATGGAGGAGAGGGGCGGCGAGATGCGTGGAGGAGGGGGCAAGAAGAGGCCGGCGGCGGCACGGAGGCGACGGTGATGGCGTCGCGGCTCGGGACTCTGTCCCGAGCTCGGGGACGAGCGGCATGGGCTAGCTGGGCTGGGCTGCGGCCTGGCAGGAGCTGGGCCGGCCCAGTCGGTGAGGGAAGTTCTTTTTTCTAACATTATTTTCCAGACAAAAAAAATAATAAAAGAAAAGTAATTAAAAATATTATATAGGCATATAATATATCAAAATTTTCAGAAAAAGATTTTCTACGACATGAACATTTTTATAACTTCAAATAAAATCCACACAAATTCAGATAAAACAAAGAGTGCTACTGGTCTATTAAAATCCAACAAAAATCATTTTAAAAATACCAAAATGATTTCAAATTAATTTTTCTCCAATTTTCTAATGTAGGGAATCATGTTACCCTAATTTCCATATATTTTATTTTTGGAGAAAAATAATTTGAATAAAACTCAAATAAATCCAAATTGAAAATTAATTCCAAAAGGAATTTGAATTTAATTCTTTGAAACTCCCAACTCATATTTCATAATTTGAAGAAGTCATTTTATCTCCTCTCGTGAAAATCATTGAGTTGCTTAAAGTTTCTGAATTGAAATATTTCCAAATGAAATTCAATTGTTTTCAAATACCCTTTCATTTAATTTAAATGGAAGAAGTCATATCATCTTCGCTCAAGGGTTTTGTATTTGAAAAGAATTTGAATTCATGGAGATCAGAAAGCAAATATGAAAGTTTGGGAAAGTCCTTTTATTCCCTCTCATTTAACTTTCAAAAGTTTTGAATTCACTCACTTTCAGTCAATCAATCAAACAATCAATCAAATCTATCTATTTATTATAACATTCCAAAATTTAGAATTTTGGGATGTTACAAACCTACCACCCTTAAAATGAATCTCGTCCTCGAGATTCGGAGAGGCTAGCAAGAAAAGGTTAGGGTTTGGGGGTCTCCTCAAAATTCCATCAATCATCACCGGGGGTCTGGGGTGCTACCACCCTTAGAAACATGGTTACGGTCCCATCAATACTCATATACTCCATCCTTATTCTTGACGGGGCCGGTCTTCTCAGATTCTCGGCAAATTCCTTCTCTAGGCTCTTCCAGTAGTGGCATAACCTTTTCCTCATTTCTTCTGTCCTTTCCTCGTGGTAAGGTTATTTCGAGATTGGGTCTTCTTAGCTGACGGGTCTGGCGCCACTACTAAACAACTATCGATATCTCATGGTGGTCAACAATTTGTGGTTTCTCCTGCAGGAAATGGGTCTGGGTTGATCCTCACCTTATAACCTACGGTTGGCAAAAGCTGCCTTGTACAAGGGGAAAATACCTATACCATTCTAAGGCTTAAACAAGGTTTTGATCGTCGTCTCTCTACTATAGGTAAGTCACTCAGATTTACCATCCCATATAGCAAGGCGAATAATAAGAGTAAGTCAGTATGGTGATCAATCCATCCCGCACCCAAATCATTACCATGTATATAGTTTAGCAAATCTCGCATACTAACACTCGGTCATCCTCACAAGCATTGCAGAATTTCTCTCGTCGACGAACCAAGTTCGGAATAATCCATTGATTCTGCAAGCCAGACAAACATCTATCGTTCCTTCACAACTCTCAGGTTTTGCGTAAACTCCTATAAAATCGTCTATCTATAAATGTCGTATCTTCCTCCGAGGTTTTTCCTTCAGCAAAATGTGCTTGCTTCTTGGCAGGTCCTGGGGCCTGTGGGTTATGGCCCATCTCATCACTTGTAGTCCTTGAACTTGCAATCGGGCAACCGATCATTATTCCAACTTCCAACTTCCTAGTATTCTTAAATCCATCCAATTGTACTGTCTTCCTTCCTTCTATTTGCACCAAACTAGGACATGATTACTCAGACTCATCATGGAATTTCCATTGATCCATATTTCTGACATCATACCTCCTTTATATCCAATGGTAACTTATCTCTCCATCCTCGTGGGATATCCAACATACCAAAATAAAAACTTATACTTATGAAATCCATACTCACTTCGTGGAACATCATTATCCTTTCCAGGGTCAAGCGTCCTTACAGGGGAATATTGGTCATCTCTGCATGGCACTTCTTCAACTAGGAAACGTGAAACACATCATGAACTCCTGACAGTCCTTCGACTGACTCCAACTTGTTGGCCACTTCTTCCATACGCTCCAAAACTCGGTATGGTCCTACAAATCTCGGGGCTAACTTTCGCTTAACTCCAAATCGTTTAACTCCTCGCAGAGGGGTCACATGAAGACATGCTCTGTCTCCAATTTCATAGACTACCTCCTTGAGTTTTTGATTCTACATAACTCTTCTTCCTGGACTGAGCTACCTTTAGTCTATCTCGAATCAAGTTAACATTCTCTTCTGACTCCTTGATCACATTGGGTCCAAACAACTGACGGTCTCCAACTTCATCCCACACACTCTTGGGGTATGAAACATATCGAGACAAAACTCATATTCGTTTTGTCCGAAATCCACTCAGTGGAGTATCCTTATCCTTTCCAGGGGTCAACGGTTCTTACAGGGTTCTACCACCCTTAAAATGCTCTGATATTCTATAGACCGTATTTCTCATATCCTCGAAAACGATCAACATCTTTCCCCATAGAGTAACTCATAAAATCCAAATCAGTACCAACACTGCTAACTTTATTAATTCTCAAATCATTACAATCTCCTGTTTTTCCATTACATGCCTCAACTCAACACCTCAATTTAAAGGAAAATGTTCCCACTACTACTACTACTATATTTCTTTTGTTGCAAACTCAACTATCTAGCACAAGTTTCCTTCTCATTGGGGCATTCTCTGGCAAAGTGCCCTGCTCCATTACAACTAAAACATATTACTACTAACAGGTTTCGAGGTTTCCTTGTGATTACGTAGCCTACTTGGGTCCTTGGCTTCCTTTTTGGGTAATTGCTGAGGTAGTGCCCTGACTCCTTGCACTTATAACAGGTGACATGACTCAGATCCTTCCTGGAATCCAATCTACTTCTCTTTCTGGACTTTTCCATTCCCATCAGAGCTTCTATTTCCAGTGGGTCATACTCTACTTCCTCTGTCGGGAATTCTACTAAATCCCCATTCAAACAATTCTGGGAGATGTGTCCTTCTTCTCCACATGAATAGCATGACTTGGTGCAGGGTTTAATTGGCTCTTCTTTGGATGTGTCCTCCACATCTTCCTTCATCACAGGTTCTTCTAAACTTTCCATAAGGGCTCCTCTCGTTGCTTCTTTCTTCTGCTGGATGGTTCTTTGTACCATGGGGTAAATGTGACACTGAGCAGGGTAGTGGGTAGTCCCTTCACACAAGAAACAAGTGATCTGCCTAGTTGGGCATTCTTCAGCTGGGTGACTTCCTTCATAATTAGGGCATTCATCCTTGTGTTCTTTATGGTCGTGTCCTATTTCTCCACAAAGCTTGCATGCACAAGTTTTTTTCATATCCTTTCCATAAGGCTTCAACTTCTGGGACACAAACCGAGACTTTAGTAAAGTCAACTTAAAATCTTTCCAAGTGGTTACTCCTTGCCATCCATTTATGGTTTGGTACATCCTCCACCAAGTAGAAGCACCTCTTTCAAAGCACTGAAGAGCATGCTGGGTCATATCATGTCCAACTATAGGGTTATTCTCCATGTGATCCTCCATGTTCTGAATCCATCGGTCCGTCTCCAATTGACTCATCGGTCCCGAAAATACAAGCTCATCTCCATTCGTCCTCTATTGGGTCCATGGGTTTTGGGGTGAGATAAGAGAGATCAAGAGGGACGCACACAATACAAACAAAAGTTTTTGAAAAGACATATTTTATTGTGGCTGTCGAGAAAAACATCAAACAAATGACAGCTCACAAACATCGCATCTAACGTGGGTATAAAACAGGGGTTTGGTCTTCTAAGGGTCAATAAATCTTCAAAATCGCCAACTCTTCAAGTCTTGTTTATGTCTCCGATGGTTTCTTCCCATCGTGCTTGTCCTTCTCAAGTTCTTTTGCCAGATCATCTCCGTTGACGTGAAATCTCTCGTGACATCCTTTAATATTCTGGAGTTGCATTTCAAACTTCTAGGTTTCAACATCCTTGGCATGAACCATGGTCTAGTTCTTGACAAATCTCCGGTTTCTCGAGGTTTTGTTCCTCCAATTTGGCTATTTTAGCTTCTGGGTCCTGAGTTTTTCTCAAAATACTTCCTTGTCAAAATACGGCTTCTTGTTGGTCCATCTTAACTTCTTAATGTAACACTCCAGATCCTGGTGATACACCGGCTAAGGTTAAAACTTCATCTTACTAATAGGTGCTCCATCAGCCTTGTTCCATCAATCCATTCTGAAGAAATGCATCCTTAACTCAGCATGGTGACAATAGCATCAGCGGGCGATGACATCATGGATAACCGTGTTTCTGCTCTTGTCATTCCCATGAGCTATCATTCCATAGTTGATATCTCCTGCCTTAGGGTCTTCTTTGACAAAACTTCGAGTTCTCATACTCCTTGTTTCAGTCTTTCTTCGATACACCTTGATCTCGGGCATTGACAACTTCCATAGTCTGCCAAGTTCCATAAGGGTAGCATTCCTAGGTCATACAAATCTGGGGATTCTTCAGAGCCTCCAATTCTCCTAGTCTTCAGAGTCTTCAACAGCTGTAGTTTCCATTATCACAATGTATGGTAAAATCCTCTTCATTCCGAATGGTCTTACTTGTCTGATATCCTGTACTTCTTGGAGTGGTCTCATTAGTCGAATCTTCGAGTGGTCAAAAGGGAAAGGGGTATGGTTTCACTAAAGGGAAATTTGAATAAACTCAGAAGAGAAGAGAGGTAAAAGATCTTTTTGAAAGGGAAAGTTGTAGAGAAAAGTCTTTGCTATGGGCTTGCCAGTTTCTAGGGTCACGTCCTACAGTCAACATGTGCTCTGATACCATCTTGTAGCGACCCGACCCGAATGGATCAAGTCTCTGTGCTTAAGTGTCATCCCTGGATCAGTATGCTGACACACACAGTACTCGAGGATTTATAACAGAGGTAAATCACATGTATAAGTAACGTAAATACTATTACCTCAAATCCAAAATAGCGGAAGTAACAAGGTTGTGGATTCCCATCAGCACCAACGGCAAGGTTGAGTGTAGAAATCGTAACCCTAACGTATCACTTACTCGTCGTAAGAAACCTGCAACATGAGACGTTGCAGCCCGAAACGGGTCAGTACATTGAATGTACTAGCAAATTCACACCATAGAGAAAATGATGAACAATGGCTATCACTATATGCATATATGGCTGGTGGAAAAGCTCTATGGTTATAAGGTTTTTGCGTAAAGCCAATTTTTCCCTACTGCAAAGGAATAAATTTTATTTAACTATCACGGTGGTTGTTGAACATTGAGAATGGTTGACAGCATTCTCAATCCCAATTAAGTAACATCATTAAACCCAACAATATTCATTTAAAGTAACGTGATGAGATCAACAGGATAATCCAAGAACTAGATACTCAAGATGTCCATAACCGGGGACACGGCTAATCATGATTAGTTTGTACACTCTGCAGAGGTTTGCGCACTTTTCCCCACAAGACTCGATCTCCTCCGTTGGTTTTCTCGCACTACATGGTGTTTGAGAAACGGATGACCGAGACATAGCCTTTCAGAAGCGCTAGCACCTTACGTTGGATAGACCGGTACACCTACTTTCCCCTACATCTGCTAGTCTACCCTGTAAGAGTTCGCACGACTTAATCAACTATGCCAGAGCCCATAATGGCTTGTGGCTGCACACGGAAGTTTCTAGTATGAATAATCTCATGATCCCTTTGAGCCTGGGTGGCGGTCCAAAAGAAAAACAGGCAAGTCATGGAATACCCAAGTGCCTAGACAGGCAAGTCCTGGAATAACCAGGTGCCTCAATCCACCCAGATGTGTGTTTAAGTTACCACCTTAAGTAAACCATTAATTAACAATCTCACATCTGTCATGGATACTCTCAAAACCCAATCCACGTCTACTAGCATAGCATGGCATAATAAGCAAATGTAGAATGTAACTCCCAAAGGTTTGATAATAAACAGATAATAGGTACTACCCCATCTACTTCCCATCCCATAGTTTAATTAGATCCTAATCATGCAATGTGTGAAGATTGATCTAATGCAAAAAAAACTGGGTATGGAAGGGGATATGATCAGAGTGTGAACTTGCCTGCAATGTTGATGAAGATGATTCGCACTCAAAAATCTTGATAGCTCTAATCGTCACACTCCGGTCAATCTATCGTAAGCAAGCAATAGTAACCACACATAAGCAATCACTCAAAAGATCAGAAAAAACGAAGAAAACAATTCGGAAAACATCGAAACCAAGCAAATAACTCTTGCAACATAAAACAATTTCTAACAGTACCAAAATTATGTAAATTTGGCCTTATTAGAATGTTTAGGTCAAGAGCTTCGATTTGCAAAAAGAATCAACTCAAACGGAGCTACGAAACTCAAGTTATGATCAAACGAAATTTGAATTCAAATCTGATCTAATTCAAATTTTAAACTTTTCAAAAACATGTTTGAGTTGGATTACTGGATAGAGGAGATCATAACGAAGACGTGGGCGTTGGTTTCGTCTAATTCCGACTAACGAGCAAAAAGTTATAGTCTTTTGAAAACCAGGGGCTGATCTGTAAAGAAAATATTCACGTATGGGTCCCTGGACTGAGAACTAAAAAAAAAGAAAAAAAATCTAAAAAGTGAACATTCGTTACCGAACGCTAACTAACGAATTTTCTTGCTACGAAGAGGTAAACAGCGAGCGTTCGCTATTTGACAAATACCGGTTCAAAAAAAAAAACGACTAGATCTAATCCTAGCCGTTGACCCTCGATCTAACGGACGAGGGAGGAGCCGGGCTTACCGCGGCTGTGGGAGTCGGCGTTGCCGGAGAATATGGCAGCGGCGGCGTCGGCTTCGAGCGGGCGGCGGCTCTGGGGCTCAACGGCGCCGACGAAGTAGATGGGGAGGAGCGGCTCGGCGAGGCGAGTCCGAAGGGGGGGGTGGCGTCGGGCGTAGGCGGCGGTGGAACAAGGTGCGACGGCGGCGGGTCTCGTCGGAGTTCAGTCTCTGGCGAGGTTTGTGCGAGGCTGCGGGAGGCGATGGCTGCTCCGGTTGGAGGAAAAAGAGGCCGGGGTCCGGGGCGGCTCTATTTATGGAGGAGAGGGGTGGCAAGATGCGTGGAGGAGGGGGCAAGAAGAGGCCGGCGGCGGCACGGAGGCGACGGTGATGGCGTCGTGGCTCGGGACTCCGTCCCGAGCTCGGGGACGAGCGGCATGGGCTAGCTGGGCTGGGCCGCGGCCTGGCAGGAGCTGGGCCGGCCCAGTCGGTGAGGGAAGTTCTTTTTTTTAAAACATTATTTTCCAGACAAAAAAATAAAAGCAAAATAATTAAAAATATTATATAGGCATATAATATATCAAAATTTTCAGAAAAAGATTTTCTATGACATGAAAATTTTTATAACTTCCAATAAAATCCACACAAATTCAGATAAAACAAAAAGTGCTACTGGTCTATTAAAATCCAACAAAAATCATGTTAAAAATACCAAAATGATTTCAAATTAATTTTTCTCCAATTTTCTAATGTAGGGAATCATGTTACCCTAATTTCCATATATTTTATTTTTGGAGAAAAATAATTTGAATAAAACTCAAATAAATCCAAATTGAAAATTAATTCCAAAAGGACTTTGAATTTAATTCTTTGAAACTCCCAACTCATATTTCATAATTTGAAGAAGTCATTTTATCTCCTCTCGTGAAAATCATTGAGTTGCTTAAAGTTTCTGAATTGAAATATTTCCAAATGAAATTCAATTGTTTTCAAATACCCTTTCATTTAATTTAAATGGAAGAAGTCATATCATCTTCGCTCAAGGGTTTTGTATTTGAAAAGAATTTGAATTCATGGAGATCAGAAAGCAAATATGAAAGTTTGGGAAAGTCCTTTTATTCCCTCTCATTTAACTTTCAAAAGTTTCGAATTCACTCACTTTCAGTCAATCAATCAAACAATCAATCAAATCTATCTATTTATTATAACATTCCAAAATTTAGAATTTTGGGATGTTACACCCGCATAGCGGGAAAATATGATTATGATAAAAACAAATGGCGGGAAAAATATGGGAAAATGCTTGTGTAACAGGGTACAAAAATCCCGTATGGCGGGAGAAATTCTGGCAAAGGACTTATCCTATATGATAGGAGAAAGATATGATGACTCATGTGCTTTTAATCTGTCTCATTCTCGGAGAAAAGTATGTAGTAGCTATTATGCTTTCCTAGTATCGACCTTACACCTTATGTGTAACGGTCATTAAGCACTTAATAAATCCAAAGAGAATAAAAATTACTGACGAACCTAAAGAAAAGAATGATATGCAAGTGTGACTTGCAAAAGTACTAATGATAAAGAACTCTGTTGAGTTTCTAAAATGGAATGAGGAAAAAGTACTCACATACCAGTTAATAGATAACTTCATTTCGTATGAAGTAATCAGATAAATGAAGTAGATAATCGAAATTTCTTCAATTCACAAGAGGTATAAATGGTTTTTCGAAATTGTGGCGGAGAAGTTCTTGCCACATTTCGAGGGGGAGAAAGAAATATGAGATAAATTAAGAATGATGATACTCCCCTATACTTTAGATAATGTGATGCACATTATGCATCTAAAGTGATCCATTAATGAAGAATGTGATCATCTGGGGGACTACGACGGTCATAATAATACCCCTAAAGAAAAGAAATAGTTGTATTCCTGGATCTTTTACAGTTTCGAAAGCAGACTAAAGAATACTAAGACGGTGCTTAAAGTGCCATAAAGAAGAAAGTTTTAACAGAATAAACCCAAATAATTAAGTTCAAAGATACGCCATTTTTAGTGAAGATGGAGTAATCTGGGGGAGCATGTTGTATGACCTATACAACACCTGTTGTTAGATCTATAAAGGAGGAATGGGTAAACATGGATCTTGTGATAAAGGTCCCTGTAAAAGCTATTGTCTCTTGGAAATGAAAGACTATACAATTAATTTGCCTCTTGGCAATGACAGAGCAACAACAGCTCCATATGAAAGAAGTGTCAGTATCTGAGACACAGATGGTCTCAAGGAATGAGAAAATCAGATACTTCTGATTACTATAAAGTCTATGTTAGTGAAATTCAAATGGAGGTTGATCCCACCTCATTTAAAGCGCTCAATCGAGCCTTGAGAAGTGTCTGTTTTGTCTAAATGATAAGGGACTATATGCCATGAAATAAAATTGGTGAATCCCGATGATGTTTGGGACTCATAAGTAATTACCAATGGAGCCAGAACAACAGGCTGTAAAGGGTCTACAAGGTCAATGTGACTCCAAAGAAAATATGTAAAGGTGTAAAGCGTGACTTAAATCGAAAGATTTTGTCCAAAGAGAATGAATATATTACAATGAGTGTTAGTGGCACATCATGATCGACATCATGATCTGAGTTACATCAAATGAAAGTAAAGAACACAAGGGATACTGCTTCAAGAAGTCTTTTATGGACTAGAGCAAGTCTCTAGACAATGACATTTAAAGTTAGAATAATCAGATGTTATTTTGGGTTAAAGAAAATAAGAGGACAATTGTATTCATGCAAAGTTATAGAATAGGAAATTCATTCTAATCCTGTGCATGTGGATGACATCCTACTTGCTAGTGGTCATGTCAATCTACTACAGGAGGAGAAAAGAAGTTCTCGTCCTCAAAGTTCAAAAGAATGTCCCAGGTAGACTGTCTCTCGTTATAATTATCGAGATTCACCAAGAAAAGAATAAAAAAAGGGGGTATTAGGAATGTCGCATGGACATGCTAAGAAAGGTATCTAAAGTATGCATGCGAGAAAAACCTACGCATGTTCTTATAGTCAAGGGTAATGGAATTGGAAACTATGGTGTTCCAAAAGTTGATGAGAAAAGATTGAAAACGGATATGGCACCATATGCTTCAGCTGTTGGAAGCTCAATATATTACCCTGACACAGTTCACGTATCCGGGTTGTTTTGGCAATGTCCAGTCCATATATAGATCACTGGAATGGAGTCAAAGATATCGACCTCATACTGAAATAAATAAGTGCTCTAAAAAGATTGTGAGTACAAAGAATAGACTTGTGAAATGTATAGCAAAATCCACAATTATCCCTAACTTTCACACTTGGAGTTTTTGTGTGGAAAAGCTCCAAAGAATGAAACAATTATCATCAATGTGATGCAAAGATATGTTGTAGCTTGATATGAGGCTGAGGGACAGGCAAAATGGTTAAGGAGACCTGTACCTGGAGTTGATAATGGTTGACAAACCATTTCAAATTTTTTGCTCCTATGACAACGAGTCAAGTATTGATGCCAAACACACTGACACAGAGTTATGCGTTGTAAAGGAGAAAGTACGGAATTATGTAGAAATGCTTGATGCATAAAAGCAACAGACAAGTATTTGCAAATCTACTTATTAAAGGCTTACCGTCCAGTGTGTTCGGAGAACACACAGTCGACATGGGTTTTATGGTATAGTCTAAGAATTTCGGACAATAAAGAGCCCAAGGTTAAAGAATTTGTTACAAAACAGAAAGGTACGTTGTGGCTGCCTGATTCTATCGGCAATTGAGCTGTGACGATGAAACATGTTCTATGTACCAATATGTGATGAAACAAATAAACTAGAAAGTGTAAGGTTGAAAGTAAAGTTGAGATCAAGGGGAAGAATGTTAGGTTGATCTCTTCCCGATCGAGCCCAACGGCTCGACGGGCCCTTGACCCGCGCCCTGATCGGGGGCGCCCAACCACACCATGGTTGGTAGGCCCCTGTCGCCACGCTATATAAAGGGGTGGGCCGCACGCAACACAAGATTCACCATGCGTCCAGAACCCCATCTACATCCCTACCAATCTAGGGTTAGCGCGATACGACGGGAAGCTCAACCACCACCACACACACACACACGCCCACACCGCCGTCACCGTCCCGCCATAGCAACGGCGGGAGTTCATCAACCCAAGGTGAAGGTAATTCTTGGAATTTCGTCCACAGAATCGATCACATCAAATCAGGACGAACACGCACACGAAAACTTTGGCCAAGGATACGTGTCGTGCCCCTTCTTTTTATTCCTTTTTCTGTTTTCTCTACACACATTACAAAGTTATGCCCTGGCTGCATATATATATGCACAGCCAGCCACCGACCCAACCTAAACCCAATCCTACTCGTACAGAAACTACTACCTAAACACGCCGGACACAAACAAATCCTAACCGGACTCTACTTTACTGGTTAACTCCTATCACAACACGGACTAGTACTTCTGCTACTTGCGTGCAACCAGCCACATGTACTAATCACCGGCTACCTTGTTCACCATTAGTCTAAATCTAGTATAAACTCCTACTACATGACTCAACCAATACTATGACTAGGACAAGATTACCTAACAATCTTCCCCTAATTTTGACATGTCATCTCCTTGCGCTTCCTCTCGTCTTGACTCTTGCAGCTTCGCGACTTGTCGATCCAAACTTTAACGTACAATCTGAACTACAAGCCCATACGATCGCATCTACATGTGCAACATGCAAGACTGGACGCATCATCAGTCTTCACGTCGTTCAACTTAACTGGTCACTGTCCCACTACACGTCGAGCTTGATCTTCAACCGTCATATCCGTACACTGAGTATGACCCGTCTGGAAACATGCAACGCACCTCCTTGCCCTGTCATGTTGTGCCACCGCCATTGCTTGGCCACTGCCTTGCACTCGGTCCGCACCATACTCCTTGTACTTGCTTGCAATAGATGCACTCTTCACTGCTTGCACACCTCCTCGCTTTACGATGGCTTCGCCTACCATCGTCCGCCTTCGGCATCACACCGAATCCACACTGGCCGCAACCAGGACGCTCCACGAGGACATGGACATGACTCACGGAACACCATGCACACCACTTCCACTTTAACAAATCATCACCAAGACGAGCACTTGGACACGACGACGACTCACAGACGCAACGACAACGACTGACCATGCAAACTCGCACGACTCCTTAACTCATCCGACTCCCCAGATGACGATCTTGATGAGCTCCAGCACCGCACCTCGGCACCACCTCGCACATCAACGATCTCCTTCCGCCATCTTGCTGACGACAACCTGTCGTCTCCCTCCTTGTCGCTCCGACGAACGACGATCACTTGTTCCTCCTCTTCGCCGGATCATCCAGCGACTTCATGGCCCGCCCCGAGGCGCTAGTAGATCGCCACCCCGGGACAAGCGCTCGAACCTGAACCTTACTCTGATACCAATTGTTGGAATTTCGTCCACAGGATCGATCACATCAAATCAGAACGAACACGCACACGAAAACTTTGGCCAAGGGCACGTGTCGTGCCCCTTCTTTTTATTCCTTTTTCTGTTTTCTCTACACACGTTACGAAGTTATGCCCTGGCTGCATATATATATATATATATATATATATATATATATATATATATATATATATATATATATATATATATATATATATATATATATATATGCACAGCCAGCCACCGACCCAACCTAAACCCAATCCTACTCGTACAGAAACTACTACCTAAACACGCCGGACACAAACAAATCCTAACCGGACTCTACTTTACTGGTTAACTCCTATCACAACACGGACTAGTACTTCTGCTACTTGCGTGCAACCAGCCACATGTACTAATCACCTGCTACCTTGACTCAACCAATACTATGACTAGAACAAGATTACCTAACAGTAATACCCCATCTGATCCCGCAACTACCGTGGATATCCAACACATGTGATCCTGATGGATTTAACACTACATAGTCAGGGTACTTTCAGTGCGAGTCGCGCATGGATCGGTCTGCAGATCGCATCTGGAAATTATTAACCTGGACTGTGTCCGGGCCGGACTGTGCACAGACAAGGCAACGAACAGATAATAGTTTCCCCGATAATCACAGATAAGCTACGGCTAGTTTTCCAGATTATTTAAGTTTCGAGATATTAATCACAACACACCCATTGTTTCTCGCCCAACGATCGCTGTGCGACTCCAGAAGGTATTATTGCTCTTCTGACGATGATCATGGTCAGGCTTGGTGTGGCTTCTTCTTCTTCTTGCTGATGTCCTCGGCTATGGACTCGGCGTCCTCGCAGCTCCCGTAGAGGCCCCTCCTCACCATCCCCGCGCAGTAGAGGCCGTTCTCCCCCTTCCAGTGCTCCGGGAAGCTCCGCCGCGCCATCCCGTCCTCGCCGATCAGCCCATCGTCACTCTGAGAGAACAAAAGGAAAACACAGAGATGATCAGGCCGTACGGATCATGAGCGAGTTTGCGTCCCGAATCCCTACGCTGTGCATATATAGTAATAGTAGATCGACATGTCTATTTTCAGGCGTGCACTTTCAGGATGCGTAGCACCGACGGTACATGAACGCACGCGGGCATGTTCCGGAAAGACGAGACCAGGAACCGAGCTGAGTTTTGCTTCTTGGGAAAGTCTCGTCTCTCGTCTCCAAAGCGACATGCATATGCATGCACGAACGTCTTCTCTTAATTTTTTATCAACAAAATGTACAAATTATGAGTCACAACACTGATGAGTCATGAATCATGATGTACCGATCCCTATGCGACCAAGTTGGTACACAGGACGAGTGTGCATTGGTGTTCTATACACACGTGGGCATGTGGCAGCATGAGCTGGATGCATGGACGGATGCGTCTGCAATGGACGTAATAATCTTACCTTGAGCCACTTCTTGGTTGTGCTCCGGTAGCCGGTGGCGAAGACGATGGCATCGAACGGGTGCCGCTTGCCGTCGGCGAACTCCACGACGTTCCCGTGCACAGCCTTCATCGCCGGCAGGACCTGCACGCGTTCACATGCCCTTGAATTAAGCATGCAATTTATAATCCTTTACCCGTTCAGCTTGAAGTTAAGAGGGTGGACTTTCTAAATCCGCCGCAGGTGTGCCTCTATTTAGAGTTCTAGACCATCCATTTTTTGCATCAAGGTTTATAAATAAAACGATATATAAACTTGAAACTTTTCAAATCAACAAAAAACCTAGAATTCCTGGCAAAAAGAAAAATCCGCAAAAACAAAAGAACTTCCGTGTATAGAAAAGATTTCAGTTTCTTCAGTGGAGCTACAGATATAGAATAAGATTTTATGTTCAATAAGCTATATCATTTTAAGCATTGAAATTGCACCAAAAATCAAAAATATTTGTCTACACATTGCGGTTATAATGTCTTGGTGACCAGAAATTTTTTAAGTTTATAAATTGTTTTGGTTGAGAAAAAAAGAGGGAATCCTATATCCTATGTTTTCAATTCCTAAATATCTACAACTGACTATCTATTTTTCTAGCCATGCAACCATACCACACAAACAAGTTACGCATGCAAGTCATAAATTAGAATTTTTTTCATTACTCTATGCATGAAACGTTGCCACGTCATAATTAATGCATCTTAATTATTCATAGGTTATTTTTGCACCAGATTTTGTATTGACATTCATGGTATTATGAGCAAAAATTAAAGAAAAAAAATCGAAGCTATATTCGAAAATACTGTTTGCATGAATAGTAAGGTCTTGATTATATTTTCTTCGCTACAAATACCATAGGTGTAATTACTTCATGAAATTTCACACGTGCATACATACAGTGGTGACCAAGTTTGATACCCCAAATTTTAGAAATTTTAGTTTTTTCTCTAGTATTTTTAAAATTTTACTATTCATGTGTGTGTGCATCTAACTATGTTCACGTGTGTATTTTCCCTCTTGTAGCCACCTATATTATGCAATCTATTTGTGCATGACTTTGAGTTCATTGCTTCTTGGTTGTATATATCACAATAAGTGTTTCTTTTCTAGGGAAAGGCAGGCGCTCAGCCCTAATTTTGAAGAAAATAAAATCCAACATCCATTAACTTTCACTGACCTGGATCTCGCCGGTCTTGATCTTGGCGTAGGTGCCGACGTCGACGACAGGGTAGGCTGGGGTGTGGATCTTCATGGAGAAGGGCCCAATGGCGGGCCGGCGGAGGCCGTAGCGGGAGGTGTCCCCGAACACGACGCTGCACATGAAGAGCACGATCCGGTCGATCAGCCACAGCGGCAGGTACCTGTATAGCGTCATCGCCACGTTCCAGATCTCCTTGGTCACAAGGTGAAGCTGCATGCAGCCACAGCAACAACAAATAATTAACTCACACGACCGCTGCAGCGCATTGCAGCCAATTATTTAGCTGTCGACAATGGTCTTTACTGGTTGCATCACATCACATGGTCCATCACTGAAAATACAGAAGGAGACATAAACTATCGGGTTAAACTACTAACCAAGTTGTTGATCAGGCACGTGAATGGGTGGTTTGCTATTTGCATCTTGTCTTTACTATTTGACCTATATAAGCGACAGAGACAGGGGTCATTCATCTGCTAAAGCGGGCTGCTGACCACAAGCGAGACAGCAGGATCCTATGTTGCTGTTCATCAATTTGCCACCGATTGCGGTTGGTCATTACGCAGTGCCGAGAATTAGTGGCTACCTACCCCGCGTGCGTGTGTGAGAATGAGATCTGTCGTTAATTATCCTGCAGATCGACGGGCTCCGTTGCGGCATTGAATAATCATGTTGTGCTGCTCCTGCAGCGATTTGTTGGCATCGATCCGGTCGAGATCAGGCTATATGTGGGAACAGTACAGGTGCATGGATCCAAATCCAAGGATCAAACGTCAAAAACTCCATAGGGTAGTACAATAAATTAGCTAGCTATGGGCTCTACGTGCATGCAGTGTCGATCGAGTGGGTACGGTGGCAGGCAGCTGGCAGCAGTCCTAGTGTCGCCTTCTTTCTTAGAAAAACCTGAAGGTTCTTGGACGGCAGAGGGCAAACTGACCAAGCTGTTGCAATGCTCTAACTGAATACTACTACTCCGATTTGAGAACGGCCGAATGGTTCGTTCCCGCAGATAGCAGGTGTGGCGTGGTTGCTGCAGTGGTAGCCATGCCGATCCAGAAGTTCATAACGGGCACAGCTCCCGATCTGCTAGGCCGTGACGTAAAAATAGAGCAGAAAAAAGAGCATGCATGCATTCACAAACAGGATCGATCATTCGGAGCCGTCCAGCAGCTCAACTCCTACATGCAAAAACGAACCACGCATGCAGCCATGCCCCATGCACACATGGAGCGCCAACTTGCCGTGTAGAGCTCGCCACCCTATGACTCGTGCGCCCGGCACGCTTGCGTGAGCCGCCACCAGGCGTGCCTACTCGTGCGCGCTGGCATAACGACACACGTGAAACAATGGGGCATGGTTTGGTGTATAATAGAACTGGCTAGTAGTGTAGTTGATTTACCTAGCGACTAAATCAGTTTTCTAACCTGCTAAAAAGTTGTTATTTTTTTGGCAAGTTTTGCCATCGCCAAATATTGTTAGTAGCAAAATTTTGGTAGCAACCAAACAAACCTTGAGTAAGAAACATTAAACATACCAAGTTAAAAAGAACTGAACTTACGTTAAGTAAGAAACACTAAAAACAACTGGCCTTACCGTGGACCCTTAATTAAGAAACATTAAACATGCTACTTCTAGTGTCAAAAACGTTTTTATATTATTATGGGACGGAGCGAGTACTTGCAAGTAACTGACCTCGCTGCGGACGATGATGGAGGTGGCGGCGCCGGCCTCGGCGAGGTCGTAGGCGATCTCCATGCCGGAGTTGCCGGACCCGACGACGAGCACCGCCTTCCCCTCCATCCCCTTGCCCGTCCGGTACTCGCAGGCGTGCATCACCTTCCCGGGGAAGCCGTCCAGCCCCGGCACCTCCGGCAGCACCTTCTCGTCGTTCTCCCCGGCGGCGGCCACCAGGTGCCTCGCGGCGTAGCGCTCCACCAGCCCCGTGGCGTGGTCGACGGCCTCGACGAGCCACGCGCCCCGCGCCTCGTCGAAGCGGGCCTCGCGGACCTCGCGGCGGAGCCGCACGCGGACGCCGAAGCGGGCGGCGTAGTCGTCGAGGTAGCGCACGAAGTCGTCGCGCGGGAGGTAGGTCGGCGCCGCGGGGCCGTGCGGCGCGTGCGGCAGCGCCGAGTGCTGCTTGGCGAGGTGGAGGCGGATGCGGTCGTAGGTGCGGTGCCGCCACAGCGACCCCACGCAGTCGTCGCGCTCCAGGACGAGGTTCCGCACCCCGCGCAGGGACAGGCACGCGGCGGCCGCCAGCCCCGACGGGCCCGCCCCGACGATGATCACCTCCTCCTCGTGCTCCTGCTCCTCCTCCCGTGGTTTCTCCCCCTCCGCCGCGTGCGCCATTGGCGATCCTCGGGGTTCACGCCGGGGTGACAGAGAAGGTGGGACGTAGGGCGGCGAGGAGTAGAAGCTAAGCGATGGGTTTTTTGGGGGCTTTATAGGAGGCGGGGTGGGTTGGTGGACGCGTGTCACGGCAGCTGCAAGCAATGGTGGACTGCCGTGGAAGGGTCCTCGCGGCGGTGCCGGGGCCCGCGTAACGCATTTTTAGAACGCTGGGCATCTGCTAAGCAAATGCTACTAGACAGGCCGCGGTCACGGGTCCTCTACGTGCATGGGGTGTCGTCTATGTATGGATACAGCTCCTCTACAAAAGGAGAAATGGAATAGGTACAATGGCAGCCGTCAGTTGTCAGTTGGCATGCAGCAGTTCTGCTGTCCTCTTCTTTCGTAGAAAGACCCGAAGATTCGAAGGCCAGTGATCGCTGGATGGAACTATAGCTCAAAGTTAGGGCATCACCAACACTCACCCGCAAAATTTTGCTTCGGCATTCAACACTGCCTACATACATTTTAATCACTGTTTGAACTAATCGAACGAAATTCACGCAAACACGGCGGATTTCGTATAAATCGGACAATATTCATTATATTTAGGACATTTTTGTAACTACAAACTACTCCGAACTAAAGTAAAACCAGTCTACGGGCGGCGCCAGCGGATATCCATCCCACGACACGGATACCCTTGACAAGTCTAGGGCCAGTCGCGGCAGATCTTCATTGTCTTCCCCATGTCCAGCAGCCCGCTCATCCGACTGCCGTAAGCCCGAGTGGTATGTACTTCAGCGCAAAGGGAGGCTTGATTCCCCATGTTTGGCAGTGCTGCTCATCGGAGTGGTACCGCCGGGATGTGCTTCAGCCGGAAGGGAAGGGGACGACGGTGGCCTGCGACCGGGCAAGACACCAGTTGTGTACGCCGGCGTCGCCTCAGCGGTGGCCTTCATGGGACCCAAGTGGCGGCGGCCTCTCATGTTCTACTTCTTCTCGATGATGGCAGCGGGCGCGGACGTGCTGGACGCTTCCTCGTCGATCTCCGTGAAGCCAGCTTCTTTTTCCGTCGGTAGGGCGCAATTACGCAAATGTTGACGGGGAATGGCTTAGTCATAGGCACGGGAGGTGCGGTGCGACACGACGTCATCCACGACAGCCATGATGCTTGTGTTGTCGTGATCCACGACGCACCGGCTTAGAGCTTCAAAGCCAGCGCCAGTGAAAGGTCGCGTCCATTCTACGTCTGTGTCAATCGGAGCGGCCACTCTCCAGCGGCATGAATGTGGGTAGCTAGCGCGGAGCCGAAGCGCGCACAGGCAAGGGAGCACTACTAAGGAAAATCTTATACACAGAATATTACCAGTAGCGCGGTTTAAAATAAGGCGCTACTTAGCAGTAGCACGTGACATCAAACAACGCTACTGATATCAACGTAGCAGTAGCGCGTCTAGAGGAAAGAGCGCTACTACTACAATTGTCATGACGTTTTCGCCAGACTAGGTATAGTAGTAGCGTCGTTTTCGTAACCCCGCTACTGCTATTGTACTTAGCAGTAGCGCTGTTCGTCAAACATCGCTGATGCTAAGTTTAGTCCCCTCCTTGGAACTATGTTTAGTCCCACCTCGCTTCGTGAACAGGGTGTTTACCACATTAAATATGTTACTTCTCAAACTATCACAACCACTTGGGCTTCATTGAACCATATGTGTACGATTTGTGGCCGCAATATGAGTCTTCACCGGTTCCTAAACCGGTGAGGATTCATACTGACAATTTAAATTCTACACAAAAAGATCATTTACATCATTAGCCTTAGCAGTTGCGCATGTCCGGGAAAAAGCGTACTGCTATTGGGCTTAGCCGTAGCGCACTTCCTGGGCCAGCGCTACTGCTATGGGTGCCTTATCCTCAAGTTCCTCCCCTGTGCCCGACCTTCTTCTTCCTCCCCTCACTCCCTGCTGCCTCACTCTACCTCCGTCGCCACCGCATTGCCGCCGCCATCCTCTAATACGTCTCCGTCGTATCTATTTTTCCAAACTCTTTTGCCCTTGTTTTGGACTCTAACTTGCATGATTTGAATGAAACTAACTCGGACTGACGCTGTTTTCAGCAGAATTGCCATGGTGCTAATTTTGTGCAGAATAAAAAGTTCTCGGAATGACCTGAAACTTAATGGAGATAAGTTTTGGAATTAATAAAAAAAAATTGGAAGGGGGCCCACACCCTGGCCACAAAGGTGGGGGGGTGGGGCGCCACCCGACCTTGTGGGCCCACTGGACCTCCACCGACCTCAACTCCAACTCCATATATTCTCTTTCGGAGAGAAAAAAAATCAGAGAGAAGGATTCATCGCTTTTTACGGTATGGAGCCGCCACCAAGCCATGTTCTCTCGGGAGGGCAGATCTGGAATCTGTTTTGGGCTCCGGAGAGGGGAATCCATCGCCATCGTCATCATCAACCATCCTCCATCACCAATTTCATGATGCTCACCGCCGTGCGTGAGTAATTCCATCGTAGGCTTGCTGGACCGTGATGGGTTGGATGACATCTACCATGTAATCGAGTTAGTTTTGTTAGGGTTTGATCCCTAGTATCCACTATGTTCTAAGATTGATGTTGCTATGACTTTGCTACGCCTAATGCTTGTCATTAGGGCCCGAGTGCCATAATTTCAGATCTGAACCTATTATGTTTTTATGAATATATTTGTGTTCTTGGTCCGATATTGCAAGATATAGTTACCTACTACGTGTTATGATCCGGTGATACGTCTCCAACGTATCTATAATTTTTTATTGCTCCATGCTATATTATCTACTGTTTTGGATATTATTGGGCTTTATTATCCACTTTTATATTATTTTTGGGACTAACCTATTAACCGGAGGCCCAGCCGAGAATTGCTGTTTTTTTTCCTGTTTTAGGGTTTCGAAGAAAAGGAATATCAAACGGAGTCCAAACGGAATGAAACCTCCGGGAACGTGATTTTCACACCGAATACAACTCAGGAGACTTGGACCCTACGTCAAGCCAACTAACAGGAGGCTGCTACGTCTTGAGCTTGCGTTGGTTTTCCCTGAAGAGGAAGCGATGATGCAACAGAGTAGCGTAAGTATTTCCCTCAGTTTTTGAGAACCAATGTATCAATCCAGTAGGAGGCCATGCTCATGTCCCTCGTACCTGCACAAAACGATAGCTACTCGCAACCAATGCGATTAGGGGTTGTCAATCCCTTCACGGTCACTTACGAGAGTGAGATCTGATAGATATAATATTTTTGGTATAAATATGCAAAGTAAAAAGTAAAAGCAAAGTAAAAGCAAAGCAAGATTAAAGTGATAGAGATTGATATGATGAGAATAGACCCGGGGGCCAGAGGTTTCACTAGTGGCTTCTCTCAAGAGCATAAGTATTCTACGGTGAGTGAACAAATTACTGTTGAGCAATTGATAGAATTGAGCATAGTTATGAGAATATCTAGGCATGATCATGTATATAGGCATCACGTCCGTGACAAGTAGATCGAAATGATTCTGCATCTACTACTATTACTCCACTCATCGACCGCTATCCAGCATGCATCTAGAGTATTAAGTTAAAAATAGAGTAACGCCTTAAGCAAGATGACATGATATAGAGAGATAAATTCATGCAATATGAAATAAACCCCATCTTGTTATCCTCGGTGGCAACGATGCAATACGTGCCTTGCTGCCCCTTCTGTCACTGGGTAAGGACACCGCAAGATCGAACCCAAAGCTAAGCACTTCTCCCATGGCAAGAACTACCAATCTAGTTGGCCAAACCAAACGGATAATTCGAAGAGACTTGCAAAGATAACCAATCATACATAAAAGAATCCAGAGAAGATTCAAATATTATTCATAAATAGACTTGATCATAAACCCACAATTCATTGGTCTCAACAAACACACCATAAAAAGAAGATTACATCGAATAGATCTCCACAAGAGAGGGGGAGAACTTTGTATTGAGATTCAAAGAGAGAGAGAAGAAGCCATCTAGCTACTAACTATGGACCCGAAGGTCTGATGTAAACTACTCACACTTCATCGGTGAGGCTATGATGATGTAGAAGCCCTCGTGATGACGGCCCTCTTCCGGCGGAGCTCCGGAACAGGCCCTAAGATGGGATCTCGTGGATACAGAAAGTTGCAGCGGCGGAATTAGGTTTTTGGCTCCTGTTCTGATTGTTTGGGGGTATGTGTGTATATATAGGAGGAAGAAGTACGCCGGAGGAGCAATGAGGGGCCCACGAGGCAGGGGGGCGCGCCCTAGGGGGGAGCCCCCCACCCCCGTGACCGCCTGTTTTGTTCCTTGGAGCAGGGTCCAAGTCTCCTGGATCACGTTCTGTGAGAAAATCACGTTCCTGAAGATTTTATTCCGTTTGGACTCCGTTTGATATTCTGTTTATCCGAAACACTGAAATAGGCAAAAAAAACAGCAATTCTGGGCTGGGCCTCCAGTTAATAGGTTAGTCCCAAAAATAATATAAAAGTGGAAAATAAAGCCCTATATAGTCCAAAACAGTAGATAATATAGCATGGAGCAATCAAAAATTATAGATACGTTGGAGACGTATCAGGCATCCCCAAGCTTATTTCCTGCTCGTCCTCGAGTAGGTAAATGATAAAAAGAGAATTTTTGATGCGGAGTGCTACTTGGCATAATTTCAATGCAAATATTCTTAATTGTGGTATGAATATTCAGATTAGGAAGATTTAAGACAAAAGTTTATATTGACATAAATAATAATAATACTTCAAGCATACTAACAAAGCAATTATGTCTTCTCAAAATAACATGGCTAAAGAAAGTTATCCCTACAAAATCATATATTCTGGCTATGCTCCATCTTCACCACACAAAGTATTTAAATCATGCACAACCCCGATGACAAGCCAAGCAATTGTTTCATACTCTAACTTTTTCAAAACTTTTTCAATCTTCACACAATACATGAGCATGAGCCATGGATATAGCACTATAGGTGGAATAGAATGGTGGTTGTGAAGAAGACAAAAAGGAGGGGAAGATAGTCTCACATCAACTAGGCGTATCAATGGGCTATGGAGATGCCCATCAATAGATATCAATGTGAGTGAGTAGGGATTGCCATGCAACGGATGCACTTGAGCTATAAATGTATGAAAGCTCAACAAAAGAAACTAGTGGGTGTGCATCCAACTTGCTTGCTCATGAAGACCTAGGGCAATTTGAGGAAGGCCATCATTGGAATATACAAGCCAAGTTCTATAATGAAAAATTCCCACTAGTATATGAAAGTGATAATATGAGAGACTCTCTACTATGAAGATCATGGTGCTACTTTGAAGCACAAGTGTGGTAAAAGGATAGTAACATTGTCCCTTCTCTCTTTTTCTCTCATTTTTTATTTGGGCATTTTCTCTTTTTTTATGACCTCTTTTTATTTGGGCTTCTTTGGCCTCCTTTTTTATTTATTTATTTTTCGTCCGGAGTCTCATCCCGACTTATGGGGGAATCATAGTCTCCATCATTCTTTCCTCACTGGGACAATGCTCTAATAATGATGATCATCACACTTTTATTTTTCTTACAACTCAATACTTAGAACAAAATATGACTCTATATGAATGCCTCCGGCGGTGTACCGGGATATGCAATAACAATGATAGAGTTTGTCATGATGAACTAGATGGTGGAAAGTTGCATGGCAATATATCTCGGAATGGCTATGAAAATGCCATAATAGGTAGGTATGGTGGCTGTTTTGAGGAAGGTATATGGTAGGTGTATGATACCAGCGAAAAGTGTGTGGTATTAGAGAGGCTAGCAAAGGTGGAAGGGTGAGAATGCGTATAATCCATGGACTCAACATTAGTCATAAAGAACTCATATACTTATTGCAAAAATCTAGAAGTTATCAAAGCAAAGTATTACGCGCATGCTCCTAGGGGGATAGATTGGTAGGAAAAGACCATCGCTCGTCCCCGACCGCCACTCATAAGGAAGACAATCAATAAATAAATCATGCTCCGACTTCGTTACATAACGGTTCACCATATGTGCATGCTACGGGAATCACAAACTTTAACACAAGTATTCTTTAAATTCACAACTACTCAACTAGCATGACTTTAATATTATCACCTCCATATCTCAAAACAATTATCATGCTTCAATCTTTTCTTAGTATTCAACACACTCAAAAGAAAGTTTCACAAATCTTGAATACCAAGCATATTATTATTAAGCAAATTACCATGCTATTAAGAGACTCTCAAAATAATTTAAGTGAAGCATGAGAGATCAATAGTTTCTTTAAAACAAATCCACCACCGTGCTCTAAAAGATCTAAGTGAAGCACATAGAGCAAAATTATCTAGCTGAAAAGATCTAAGTGAAGCACATAGAGCAAAATTATCTAGCTCAAAAGATATAAGTGAAGCACATAGAGCAAAATTATCTAGCTCAAAAGATATAAGTGAAGCACATAGAGTATTCTATCAAATTTTAATTCATGTATGGCTCTCTCAAAAGGTGTGTACAGCAAGGATGATTATGGCATACTAAGACACAAATACACAAATAATACAAGACGCTCCAAGCAAAACACATATCATGTTGGTGAATAAAAATATAGCTCCAAGTAATTTACCGATGAAAGTGGACGAAAGAGGGGATGCCTTCCGGGCATCCCCAAGCATTGACTTCTTGGTGTCCTTGGATTATCTTGGGGGTGACATGGGCATCCCCAAGCTTAGGCTCTTGCCACTCCTTGTTCCATGATCCATCAAAAGAATTCACCCAAAACTTAAAAACTTCACAACACAAAACTCAAAATAGAAAACTCGTGAGCTCCGTTAGCGAAAGAAAACAAAAGACCACTTCAAGGTACTGTAATGAACTCATTCTTTATTTATATTCGTGTTAAACCTACTGTATTCCGACTTCTCTTATGGATTATAAACTATTTTACTAGCCATAGATTCATCAAAATAAGCAAACAACACACGAAAAACAGAATCTGTCAAAAACAGAGCAGTCTGTAGTAATCTGTAGCTAGCGCAAGATCTGAACCCCAAAAATTCTAAAATAAATTGCTGGAAGTGAGTAATTTATCTATTAATCATATGCAAAAAGAATTAACTAAATAGCACTCTTCAAATAAAAATGACAGCAGTTCTCGTGAGCGCTAAAGTTTCTGTTTTTTACAGCAAGTTCAACAAGACTTTCCCCAAGTCTTCCCAACGGTTCTACTTGGCACAAACACTAATTAAACACAAAAAACACAACCAAAACAGAGGCTAAATAATTTATTTATTACTAAACAGGAGCAAAAAGCAAGGAATAAAAATAAAATTGGGTTGCCTCCCAACAAGCGCTATCGTTTAACGCCCCTAGCTAGGCATAAAAGCGAGGATAGATCTAGGTATTGCCATCTTTGGTAGGCAATCCATAAGTGGCTCACATAATAGTTTCATATGGTAATTTTATTTTATTTCTTGGAAAGTGTTCCATGCCCTTTTTTAATGGAAATTGAAATCTAATATTTCCTTCCTTCATATCAATAATCGCACCAACCGTTCTAAGGATAGGTCTACCAAGAATAATAGGGCAAGAAGGATTGCAATCTATATCAAGAACAATGAAATCTATGGCACATAATTCCTATTTTCAACAATAAGAACATCATTAATCCTTCCCATAGGTTTCTTAATAGTGGAATCCACAAGATGCAAGTTTAGAGAGCAATCATCAAAATTACGGAAATCTAGTAAATCACACAAAGTCTTGGGAATAGTAGAGACACTAGCACCCAAATCACACAAAGCATAAAACTCATGATCTTTAATTTTAATTTTAATAGTTGGTTCCCACTCATCATAGAGTTTTCTAGGGATAGAAACTTTCAACTCAAGTTTTTCTTCATAAGATTGCATCAAGGCATCAACAATATGTTCGGTGAAGGCTTTATTTTGACTATAAGAATGCGGAGAATTTAGCACGGATTGCAACAAGGAAATACAATCAATTAAAGAGCAACTTTCATACTTAAATTCCTTGAAATCCAATATAGTGGGTTTAGCAACATCTAGATTTTTATTTCTTTCAATCCCACTTTCATCAATTTCATCATTAAGATCTAAATACTCCTAATTTTTAGAATGCCTTCTAGGTAAAGGAAGATCATATTCAGTTTCATCAAGATTCATATTGCAAAATAAAGATTTAATAGGAGACACATCAATAACTTTTAGATCTTCATCTTGATTTTCATAGGTATTGGAAGAACACGCTTTAATAAAGGCATCTTTGGAAGCACGCATCCTAGCGGTTCTTTCCTTGCACTCATCAATGAAAATTCTCATGGCTTTGAGAGACTCATTGATATCATGCTTAGGAGGAATAGATCTGAGCTTTAAAGAATCAACCTCAAGAGAAATTCTATCAATGTTTCTAGCCAAATTATTAACTTTAAGCAATTTCTCCTCAAGCAAAGCATTAAAATTCTTTTATGAATTCATAAACTCTTTAACACTAGTCTTGAATTCAGAGGGCATCTTATTATAATTTCCATAAGAGTTGTTGTAGGAATTCCCATAATTATTAGAAGGATTACTAGGATATGGCCTAGGATTAAAATTCCCTCTATAAGCGTTGTTACCAAAATTATTCCTACCAACAAAATTCACATCCATAGATTCATTGTTATTCTCAATCAAAGTAGACAAAGGCATATCATTAGGATCATAAGAAACACTCTTAGTAGCAAATAATTTCATAAGTTCATCCATCTTTCCACTCAACACATTAATTTCTTCTATCGCATGCACTTTTTTATTAGAAGATCTTTCAGTATGCCATTGAGAATAATTAACCATAATATTATCTAGGAGTTTAGTAGCATCTCCTAAAGTGATTTCCATAAAAGTGCCTCTCGCGGCCGAATCTAAAAGATTTCTAGAAGCAAAATTCAATCCGGCATAAAAATTTTGTATGATCATCCACAAATTCAAACCATGAGTAGGGCAATTACGTATCATTAATTTCATTCTCTCCCAAGCTTGTGCAACATGTTCATGATCAAGTTGTTTAAAGTTCATAATATCGTTTCTAAGAGAGATGATCTTAGCGGGAGGAAAATACTTAGAGATAAAAGAATCTTTGCACTTGTTCCAAGAATCAATACTATTCTTAGGCAAAGATGAAAACCAAGCTTTAGCACGATGTCTAAGTGAAAAAGGAAATAACTTCAATTTAACGACATCATTATTGACATCTTTTTTCTTTTGCATATCACATAAATCACCGAAGCTATACAGATGAGTAGCGGCATCTTCACTAGGAAGGCCGGTGAATTGATCTTTCATAACAAGATTCAACAAAGCAGTATTAATTTCACAAGATTCAACATCGGTAAGAGGAGCAATCGGAGTGCTAAGGAAATCATTATTATTGGTATTGGTGAAGTCACACAATTTGGTAGTATCTTGAGCCATCGCGACAAACAAGCAATCTAACACACGAGCAAACAAAAAGCAAGCGGGCAAAAAAAGACAAATAGAAAGGGAGGATAGAGAGAGAGATGGCAAATAAAACGGCAAGGGTGAATTGGGGGGAGAGGAAAACGAGAGGCAAATGGCAAATAATGTAATGCGAGAGTTAGGGATTGTGATGGGTACTTGGTATGTTTACTTTTTGCGTAGACTCCCCGGCAACGGCGCCAGAAATCCTTCTTGCTACGTCTTGAGCTTGCGTTGGTTTTCCATGAAGAGGAAGGGATGATGCAACAGAGTAGCGTAAGTATTTCCCTCAGTTTTTGAGAACCAAGGTATCAATCCAGTAGGAGGCCACGCTCAAGTCCCTCGTACCTGCACAAAACGATAGCTACTCGCAACCAACACGATTAGGGGTTGTTAATCCCTTCACGGTCACTTATGAGAGTGAGATCTGATAGATATAATACTTTTGGTATAAATATGCAAAGTAAAAAGTAAAACCAAAGTAAAAAGCAAAGCAAGATTAAAGTGATGGAGATTGATATGATGAGAATAGACCCGGGGGCCATAGGTTTCACTAGTGGCTTCTCTCAAGAGCATAAGTATTCTACGGTGGGTGAACAAATTACTGTTGAGCAATTGACAGAATTGAGCATAGTTATGAGAATATCTAGGCATGATCATGTATATAGGCATCACATCCGTGACAAGTAGATCGAAACGATTCTGCATCTACTACTATTACTCCACTCATCGACCGCTATCCAGCATGCATCTAGAGTATTAAGTTAAAAACAGAGTAACGCCTTAAGCAAGATGACATGATGTAGAGAGATAAATTCATGCAATATGAAATAAACCCCATCTTGTTATCCTCGATGGCAATGATGCAATACGTGCCTTGCTGCCCCTTCTATCACTGGGTAAGGACACCGCAAGATCGAACCCAAAGCTAAGCACTTCTCCCATGGCAAGAACTACCAATCTAGTTGGCCAAACCAAACGGATAATTCGAAGAGACTTGCAAAGATAACCAATCATACATAAAAGAATTCAGAGAAGATTCAAATATTATTCATAGATAGACTTGATCATAAACCCACAATTCACCGGTCTCAACAAACACACCACAAAAAGAAGATTACATCGAATAGATCTCCACAAGAGAGGGGGAGAACTTTGTATTGAGATTCAAAAAGAGAGAAGAAGCCATCTAGCTACTAACTATGGACCCGAAGGTCTGAGGTAAACTACTCACACTTCATCGGAGAGGCTATGGTGATGTAGAAGCCCTTCGTTATGACGGCCCTCTTCCGGCGAAGCTCTGGAACAGGCCCCAAGATGGGATCTCGTGGATACAGAAAGTTGCGGCAGTGGAATTAGGTTTTTGGCTCCTGTTCTGATCGTTTGGGGGGTACGTGTGTATATATAGGAGGAAGAAGTACGCCGGAGGAGCAACGAGGGGCCCACAAGGCAGGGGGCGCGCCCTAGGGGGGGCGCGTCCCCCACCCTCGTGACCGCCTCTTTTGTTCCTTGGAGCAGGGTCCAAGTCTCCTGGATCACGTTCAGTGAGAAAATCACGTTCCCGAAGATTTTATTCCGTTTGGACTCCATTTATATTTCGTTTATCCGAAACACTGAAATAGGCAAAAAAACAGCAATTCTGGGCTGGGCCTCCGGTTAATAGGTTAGTCCCAAAAATAATATAAAAATGGAAAATAAAGCCGAATATAGTCCAAAAGAGTAGATAATATAGCATGGAGCAATCATAAATTATAGATACGTTGGAGACGTATCAGAGGCCACGAGGTAGGAGGGCGCGCCTGCCAGGCGCGCCCTCCACCCTTGTGGTCCCCCTGTTGCTCCACCGACGTACTTCTTCCTCCTATGTATACCCACGTACCCCCAAATGATCAGAGACGGAGCCAAAACCCTAATTCCACCACCGTAACTTTCTGTATCCACGAGATCTCATCTTGGGGCCTGTTCCGGAGCTCTGCCGGAGGGGGCATCGATCACAGAGGGCTTCTACATCAACACCATAGCCTCTCCGATGAAGTGTGAGTAGTTTACTTCAGACCTACGGGTCCATAGTTAGTAGCTAGATGGTCTCTTCTCTCTTTTTGGATCTCAATACAATGTTATCCCCCTCTCTTGTGGAGATCTATTCGATGTAATCTTATTTTTGCGGTGTGTTTGTTTAGACTGATGAATTGTGGGTTTATGATCAAGTCTATCTATGAATAATATTTGAATCTTCTTTGAATTCTTTTATGTATGATTGGTTATCTTTGCAAGTCTCTTCGAATTATCAGTTTGGTTTGGCTTACTAGATTGATCTTTCTTGCAATGGGAGAAGTGCTTAGCTTTGGGTTCAATCTTGCGGTGTCCTTTCCCGGTGACAGTAAGGGCAGCAAGGCACGTATTGTGTTGTTGCCATCGAGGATAACAAGATGGGGTTTCTTCATATTGCATGAGTCTATCCCTCTACACCATGTCATCTTGCTTAAGGCGTTACTATGTTTTTAACTTAATACTCTAGATGCATGTTGGATAGCGGTCGATGAGTGGAGTAATAGTAGTAGATGCAGGCAGGAGTCGGTCTACTTGTCTCGGACGTGATGCCTATATACATGATCATACCTAGATGTTCTCATAACTATGCTCAATTCTGTTAATTGCTCAACAGTAATTTGTTCACCCACCGTAGAATACTTATGCTCTCGAGAGAAGCCACTAGTGAAACCTATGGCCCCCGAGTCTATCTTTATCATATCAATCCCCTACTACTTAGTTATTTACTTTGCCTTTATTTTACTTTGCATATTTATCATAAAAATACCAAAAATATTATTTTTATCGTATCTTTCAGATCTCACTCTCGTAAGTGGCCCTATAGGGATTGACAACCCCTATTTGCGTTGGTTGCGAGGATTTATTTGTTTGTGCAGGTACGGGGGACTTGCGTGTAGCCTCCTACTGGATTGATACCTTGGTTCTCAAAAACTGAGGGAATACTTATGCTACTTTGCTGCATCATCCCTTCCACTTCGGGGAAAACCAATGTAGTGCTAAAAGAGGTAGCATCCGGCAACCCCGGAGTGACAATAGCCGGGACCACTCTCGGTGATGACCGTAGTTTGAGGAGTTCATGTATTCACTAAGTGCTAATGCTTTTGTTTGGTACTTTATTAAAAGGAGGCCTTAATATCCCTTAGTTTCCAATAGGAACCCGCTGCCACGGGAAGGTAGGACAAAAGATGTTATGCAAGTTCTTTACCATAAGCATGTATGACTATATTCGAAATACATGCCTACATTATATTGATGAACTGGAGCTAGTTCGGTGTCACCCTATGTTATAACCGTTGCATGATGAATGCTATCCGACATAATTATCCATCATTGATCCATTGCCTACGAGCTCGTTTCATATTGATCTTCGCTTTGTTACTTTTCCATTACCACTGTTACGATTGCTGCAAAACTGATGTTACTTTTGCCACTGTTACCATTACTTCTATACTACTTTGATGCAGATATTAAGTCTTTCGGGTGTGGTTGAATTGACAACTCAGCTGCTAATACTCGAGAATATTCGCTGGCTCCCCTTGTGTTGAATCAATAAATTTGGGTTGGATACTCTACCCTCGAAAACTGTTGCGATCCCCTATACTTGTGGGTTATCAAGACCTTTTTCTGGCGCCGTTGCCGGGGAGCATAGCTCTATTCTCTGAGTCACTTGGGATTTATATCTGTTGATCACTATGAGGAATTTGAAAGACAACAAAACCAAGATCTATCCCTCAACTACGAGGGGAGGCAAGGAACTGCCATCTAGCTTTGCACTTGATTCTCCTTCTGTTTTGAGTAAACTTGCGACACCTACACCTGCTATTGATTTCAATATGTCGCATGTTATTGATGATGCCACTTCTGCTATGCATGATGCTTATGATGAAACTACTTCTCTGCTTGATAATACTGTGCCACTAGGTGAATTTCTTGATGAACAACTTGCTAGGGTTAGAGAGAATGAAATTACTGAAACTGATGATATTCTTGAAACTGAAGATTATGATTCTCCCCCTAGATATGAATTGCCTGTTGTACCTGAGGGTTATGTTATGGATGAAGAAACTGCTAGAGACTTCTTTGCTTGCAATGATAGAGAGGATCTTAAGAAATTGTTAGCTAAGCTGAAAGAAAAATCCTTGAATGCTAGAATGAAATATGATCCTAATTTTGCTACTTCACCTATCTTTGTTACTGATAAGGATTATGAATTCTCTGTCGATCCTGAGTTAATTACTTTGGTTGAACCTGATCCTTTATATGGTTACGAATCTGAAACTGTTGTGGCACATCTTACTAAATTAAATGATATAGCCACCCTATTTTCTCATGAGAAAAAAATTCGCTATTACTATATTCTCAGATTGTTTCCTTTCTCATTAAAGGGTGATGCTAAGTTATGGTTTAATTCTCTAGCTCCTGGTTGTGTGCGTAGTCCCCAGGATATGATTTATCACTTCTCTCAAAAATATTTCTTTGCTCATAAGAAACAAGCTGCTTTAAAGGAAATATTTAATTTTGTGCAAATTGAAGAAGAGAGTCTCCCACAAGCAGCTTGGGGGAGGCTTCTCCGATTACTTAATGCTTTGCCTGATCATCCTCTCAAGAAAAATGAAATACTTGATATCTTTCATAATGGACTAACCGATGCTTCCACAGACCACCTGGATAGTTGTGCTAGTTGTGTTTTCAGGGAAAGAACTATTGAGCAAACTGAATTGCTATTGAATAACATACTGAGTAATGATAATGATTGGACACTTCTTGAACCAACTCCAAATAAGAGGGTATTCTATTTCTCAGTCCTAAAGATATGCAAGAGGCAAAGAAATCTATGAAAGAAAAAGATATTAAAGCTGAAGATGTAAAAAATTTACCGCGTATTGAAGAAATACATGGTCTTGATAACCCGACATAGGCAGTAGAGGTAAACTCTCTCCGAAGATTTGATGAAGGCGATATTCCTCATAATAAGTTTGCTAGTCAATGCTTGGATGAGTTTGATAATTTTATTGTTAAACAAGAAAACTTCAATGCTTATGTTAGTAGACAATTGAAACGTAAGATTACATGCTTGACCACTTGGCTGATTATATGAGTAGAACTATTAATGATCTTAAGGTTATTAGTAAACATGCTTCCATGGTTACAACTCAAGTAGAACAAGTACTTAAGGCATAAGATGATTTGCTTAATGAGTTAAATAGTAAGAACAATGATAATGATGTTAGGGTTATGACTAGAGGTTGCAAGATGACCCAGGAACCATTGTATCCAGAGGGCCATCCTAAGAGAGTTGAGCAGGATTCTTAGAGAACTAATATTGATGCACCTAGTCCTTGTACTAAAAAGAAAAAGAAAATTGATAGGACTTTGCATGCTAGTGAACCTGCTGTAGACACACCTGAGAATCCCAATGATATTTCTATTTCTGATGTTGAGACACAGTCTTGTAATGAATATGAACCTAGTACTAATGTTAATGATGATGCTCATATTGATGCTCAACCTAGTAATGATAATGATGTAGAGATTGAACCTGATGTTGATCTTGATAACCCACAATCAAAGAATCAACGTTATGATAAGAGAGATTTTGTTGTTAGAAAACATGGTAAAGAAACAGAACCATGGGTTCAGAAACCCATGCCCTTTCCTCCTAAGCGATCCAATAAAAAGGATGATTAGGATTTTGAGTGCTTTGCTGAAATGATTAGACCTATCTTTTTCCGTATGTGTTTGACTGATATGCTTAAAATGCCTCCTTATGCTAAGTATATGAAAGAGATTGTTACTAATAAAAGAAATATACGGGAAGCTCCACAATGCTTGCTAATTACACTTTTAAGGGTGGAATACCAAAGAAACTTGGAGATCCGGGAGTACCAACTATACCATGCTCCGTTAAAAGAAACTATGTTAAAACTGCTTTATGTGATCTTGGAGCCGGTGTTAGTGTTATGCCTTTCTCTTTATATCGTAGACTTGAATTGAATAAGTTGACACCTACTGAAATCTATTTGCAAATGGCTGATAAATCAACTGCTATACCCGTCGGTATTTGTGAGGATGAGCCTATTGTGGTTGCAAATGTTACTATTTTAACAGACTTTGTTATTCTTGATATTCCCGAGGACAATAGTATGCTGATCATCGTTGGTAGACCCTTTTTGAATACTACAGGGGCTGTTATTAATCGCAACAAAGGCTATGTCACTCTTCATGTTAACGGTAATGAGCATACGGTACACTTTCTGAAGAAACAACCTCAAGTCCATAGTATCAATTCATTGGAAAATTTTCAACTATTACTATTGGAGGTTTTGAATTTCCTCTTCCTACTACCAAAAAGAAATATGATATTCTTATTGTTGGGGAAATGCATATCCCCGTTGAGGTAACCTAGTGTTATTCGAAAATTCTCCGATTTCAAGTCATTTGGAAGAAGTTTGTTAATAAGACTTGATCAACCTTGTTAATGGATTCCTTTTGATGATCATGAGATGGATGAATTTAGAAGGCATAACTTTCTGTACCTACTTTTTACTTTCTGTTATTTAGATTAATAAAAGCAAAAATAGTATTTTCTGTCTTTTTTCTGAATTATCCATGCAATAAAAAATGTCCCAAAAATAAAAGTTCTCCAAATGCCCTGAAAATTTAGTATGATTTTTGTATAATATTTTAGAATTTCTGGTGCAAAGAACACACCAGGGGGCCTCACCAGCTGGCCACAAGGGCGGAGGGCGCCCCCACCCCCTGGGGCATGCCCCTGTCCTTATGGGCCCCACGTGGCCCCCTCCACTTATTCCAGCACCCATCATATCCTTCTTCCTCCAGAAAAAATCATCCCATAGCTCAAACTCGTGTTCTTGCTCATCTTGCTGCCATTTTCGATCTCCTTGCTCAAAGCCCCATTCACAAAACTGCTTTGGGGATTATTCTTCGGTATGTGACTCTTCCAATGGTCCAATTAGTTTTTGTTCTAGTGCTTTATTTATTGCAATTTTTTTTCTGCTTTGGTGACCCTGTTCTTGAGCTTGCATGTCAAATTTATATGGTCCAAAGTAGTTTTGATGCATGATATATCCTCTAGGCACTTGTAGGAGTAGTTGCTATCAATCTTGTTGAGTTTGGTTCACTTTTATTTTGAGTCATTCGAAATTTCAGAAATTTTTCAGAGGAAGAAAAATGTCCATGATAATGTATCAAGGCGGTTCTTCGAGGAAGCAAGGACCAAGGCATGCAATTCGTGAGCACGACCTTGAACCACCAAGGGAAGCTCAAGTGAAGCCGTGTGAATGGCCTTCGGATGAATTTATGGATCGTGCAGGTTTCAAGGATGAATTCTATGCGTATGTACAAAATGCCAACCTCGAGGACTTCTTATCGGACAAGTGCTTACAGTATTATTATCTCACCGATTCCTTCATCCAGAGTTTGAGTTTTCATCGAAGCATAATACTCATATTTGTTGGGGAACACATTAATTTCAAAAAAAATCCTACGCACACGCAAGATCCATCTAGGTGATGCATAGCAATGAGAGGGGAGAGTGTTGTCCACGTACCCTCGTAGACCGAAAGCGAAAGCGTTATGACAATGTGGTTGATGTAGTCGTACGTCTTCACGATCCTAGCACCAAAGGTACGAAACCTCCATGATCTACACACGTTTAGCTCGGTGACGTCCCATGAACTCTAGATCCAGTTGAGGTCGAGGGAGAGTTTTGTCAGCATGACGGTGATGATGAAGTTACCGACGCAGGGCTTTGCCTAAGCACTACAATGATATGACCGAGGTGGAAATTTGTGGAGGGGGGCACCACACACGGCTAAACAATCAACTTGTGTGTCTATGGGGTGCCCCCTCCCCCGTATATAAAGGAGTAGGATTCCCCCTTCCCTAGTTGGAGTAGGAGAGGAAGGAAGGGGGAGAGAGGGGGAAGGAAAGGGGGGCCGGCCCCCCACTCAATTCGGATTGGGCTTGGGGGGGGCGCACCCTCCACCTTGGCCGCCTCCTCCTCTCTCCCACTAAGGCCCAATGAGGCCCATTGACTCCCCGGGGGGTTCCGGTAACCCCCCAGTACTCTGGTAAATGCCCGAACTAACCATTCTGATGTCCAAACATAGCCTTCCAATATATTGATCTTTATGTCTCGACCATTTCGAGACTCCTCATCATGTCCGTGATCACATCCGGGACTCCGAACTACCTTCGGTACATCAAAACACATAAACTCATAATACCGATCATCACCGAACGTTAAGCGTGCGGGCCCTATGGGTTCGAGAACTATGTAGACATGACCGAGCCTCACTTCCGATCAGTAACCAATAGCGGAACCTGGATTCTCATATTGGTTCCTACATATTCTACGAAGATCTTTATCGGTCAAACCACATAACAACATACATTGTTCCCTTTGTCATCGGTATGTTACTTACGGGAGATTCGATCGTCGGTATCTCAATACCTAGTTCAATCTCGTTACCGGCAAGTCTCTTTACTCATTCCGTAATGCAACATCCCATAACTAACTCATTAGTTACATTGTTTGCAAGGCTTACAGTGATGTGCATTACCGAGAGGGCCCAGAGATACCTCTCGACAATCGGAGTGACAAATCCTAGTCTCGATCTATGCCAACTCAACAAACACCATCAGAGACACCTGTAGAGCATATTTATAGTCACCCAGTTACGTTGTGACATTTAATAGAACATTAAGTGTTCCTCCGGTATTCGGGAGTTGCATAATCTCATGGTCATAGGAACATGTATAAGCACTAGTGCAGAACCGGGCACTAGCACCGGTTCGTAAGGCCCTTTAGTGCCGGTTCCATAACCGGCACTAAAGTGTGGTCACTAAAGGCCCCCCCCTTTAGTACCGGTTCAGCACGAACCGGTGCTAAAGGGCAACCAAGTGGCACGAGCCAGCTCCGGGGGCCGGGAGCCCTTTAGTACTGGTTGGTAACACCAACCGGTACTAAAATGTTTGGGGGGGTTTTGGTTTTATGATTTCTTTTTCATTTAATTTTGTGTTTTCCATTTTAATTCTTTTTCGTTTGCTGGTATTTTACGATACTACACATTGTACACGTTATGCATATATATATATATATATATATATATATATATATATATAAATAGAATTTCTAGTAGAACCAATCATATATATATCATCAATGTCTCACAAACCACCATATTAATTCACACATACACACATGTATAGCTATATACAATTTCTCCTACATATGCATGTTGCCTTCGGAGCCAGTGGCATTAGCCTAATTGGTGCCTTCGGAGCACGATGACAATTGGAAGTGGTTCATGACCTGGTCGATGGGGGCGGTAGCGGGTAACAATATTCCCCCTTTGGATTTATGACCTGGTCGAGCAAAAATCCCGCTATTTCCTCTTGAAGTGCTTCTACGCGCTCCGTTTCTAGGAGCTTGTCCTGCACCTCTTTGAACTGTTAAGAAGGAGATCAATATGCATGTGTATTAGTTGTGTGACTAGATATCGATAATGGTGTAAAAATTGTGAATAGTGTTCTGACAAGCGTACCCATTCCTGTCTTTGAGATCTGCTCCTTTCGGACGCCATCATGCGAATGTTCTCGCAAACGCAGAATGCACATAGATCAGTCCCCTACGCCTGCTTCAGGGCCTTTATTACGAGAATGGAATTTAATTTGATCAGATAATAATTAATCAAGCATGATAATTAAAGAGATGGCAGCTAGCTAGCTAGCTAGCAAGTACTACTTAATTACTTACCTTGGGTCGAAACCATTTCAGCTGTCGTTTCCATTCGCCTTCCATGACGCTGATGAACCTTGCCCAAGCCCTGCCCGCTGACAAAGAAAATGAATAAAGGGGTTATTAAATAGTTCATATCATGAAATGACGAACTAAATAGGCCGAGATATATAGTTAATAATGATTGAAATTACCTGTTGACTATCCCAAACAAGATGTTATAGTCACTATTTGCTTTGAGTAGTGAGTCCAGTATTTGAACTGTTCCGGCGTCAACTTTAATGATACACAAGATCCAGTGAAATCTGCATGCACACACATTTGCATGTCTTAATTAAGCGGGCATATGTAAGCAAAAACATGTAGCTAGCTAGTAGGCAAAAACAGAGAATTTGTAGTACAAGAAAGTGTGACTCACTGGAAGTTGTATGGAAGTAGTATATCTTCATTGTATTTGAGGTGCTTCAAGAACTCTAGCATGCTGTCCTCTACCTGCTTTTCATAATGCTTGTTTATTTTCCATGTGTATTCATTAACGGTGTTTGGGTCAATGAACCCAATGCCACAACGTCCACCTTTTCTCATTTCATACATCTTCATCCTGCATAATACCACAAAAAAGAATATAGTGAGGATAATTACAGGTAATGATTGATCAAAACGATCACTACAGCTAGCTTGAGACTTAAATTACAGAAAGAAATCACTTACAGACAATAGCAACTGACGATAGATTTGTCGAGTGCGTCTTGATTGTATAACTGAAACAGTTCAGAATACTCAACGGTCACAGCATTCTCATGGTAGTAATGATCCTTCTTGACTTGCACCATGAGGGACTCTCGATCGGATCTCTTGGTAATGTCCATGTACCATTGATGCAATTCATACATTCTCGTTGGGAGCTTCTTGACCTCTTCTGGCTTGACCAAAGGTTGGCCCCGGGCATATTTCCATTTTATTTCCTCCTCTGTAAGCACAGGCATGTCCTCGATCTCGAGGAGTTGTCCAACAGTGATGTTGAGAGTTTCAGCCTGCATTATATGCTGCTGGGTTATTACCACATCACCCACCTAGGGAACGTAAACTGTTTGCCCACAATAATATTGGGCGCGCGTACTGTCACGTGTTGTTCGCGGCACAACAAGCGGGGGGATCGATTGCGCCGCCTGTTCTCCCAGCTGGGCAACGGTTTTCCCGCATTTTTTGACAGCTGCTTGTTGTTTGCTTGAGCTCGAGCTCGCCTTATTCTGTAGACGTTGTCGATGTAACTTCCTGATGTGGTGATGATAGTCTGTCAACAGGCTTAGAAGCTGGTGGTTGAGCCATACGAATGAAGTGGTCAACTACTTCCACAGGCACTTTCTCCCTTGGCGGCGGTGGCGGTTTCGGTCCAAAATGGGCGTCGACTTCTGCTCGCACTATGGCATTGGTTTGCTCCTCGGTCCTGTCGTAAGCCCTCTCAAGAAGAGGAGTAGTGAGGTTTGGACCATATTTATATCGCTTGCCTCCGCCTATACTTCCTATACTATGACCTCGACTCGTACCGCTACGCACCATAGCTGCGGGGTGTCTCTTCTGCGATTGCTGAGGCGGCGGATATGGATGATGGGGCTGAGTTGGATGAGGAGGAGTGTCCTGAAGCTGTGCCGGACTTGCAGTGGCCTAAGGTTGTGCCGGACTTGGAGGAGGAGTGGACTTCTGACGCTATGTCGGACTTGGAGGAGGAGTGGCTGACACTTTGCCGGACTTGGAGGAGGAGGAGTGGCCTCATGCGTTGGTGGATTTGGAGGAGCGGGAGTCTGCTGACTCGGTGGCGGACTTCGACGAGGAGTCGGGTGACGCGGTGTCGGTGGCCTTCGAAAGATGATGCAATCCTTTCTCCATCGGATGATACTATGTTTGGCATCTCCGAGTGTGTGCTCCTCGTCACCTCCAGGAATGTCAAGCTCTAGCCCCGAATATTGGTCCACCACCTCATCAACCACGACACGAGCATAGCCTGCTGGAATCGGGTTGCAATGGAAGGTTGCATCGGGGGAATTTGTATAAGCAACGCCGTCCGCCACCTTCAAGGATATGTTCTTAATTTTGAAGTGTAGCTCGCAGTTAGTGTTCTCCGCGATATCATCCATGGGGTATCTATCCAGCATTGCGTCAAACGGGGTGGAACCCACGCTGCTTCTCGGCATGGGTGGGGCGGTGGTATCCAATGCTGGATCATCTGCTACCTGCTGCAGCTGCTGAGACCCCCTTTGCTGGCTAAGTGAGTCGATCTGCTCCTGCTGTCACTGGAATTTGATTGCCAAGTCCGCGTGCGCTGATTCTAGGCCTTGAAGGCGTTCATAGTCGAGCTTCCTCTGCTCCTCCTCCATCTTCCTCTTCTTCTCCTCCGCAATCTTCTTTCTCGCATGGGTTCTGTAGTCAGCGTTCCAGTCCGAAAACTCCTCATACCACGGAATAGCGCCCATGCCTCGTGTTCTTCCCGGGTGTTCAGGATTTCCCAGGGCACGCGTAAGCTCGTCGTTCTCTCTGTTGGGCTCGAACAACCCGGATCGACCCTCTTCTATTGCAACAAGTAGCTTATCTTCGGCTCCGTACAGACATGCCTTCTTGGAAACTTTGCCTGTCTTCGGGTCCAACTCCCCCCCATGCGCATAGAACCAAGTCCTGCACCTGGGGGGCCAGCTCAATGTTTCTGGAGTGACACTTGCATCCAGCATCTCTTTCTCAAACTTATCCCACTTAGGCATTCCCACCGCATAGCCACCTGGCCCCAGCTTATGAAACTTATCCTTTTTTGCGGCATTGGCCTTGTTTATTCTTGACCGTTCCTTAGATAATTCTGAATACTTGAATTTCACGAAATCGGCCCAATGAGCACTTTGATTCTCTAGTGTTCCCTCGAATACTGGAGTCTTCCTTCCTCCCTTGACGTACTTGTCCCATTCACGATTCTTGTGGTTCTTGAATGCAACCGCCATCTTCCTAAGAGCAGCGTCCTTGACTTTCTACACATCTGCTTCTGTGAAATGATCTGGTAGGGTGAAATGTTCCATGAGAGTATCCCAAAGCAGACTTGTCTGTCTGTCGTCGACAAAAGTAAGATCTGGAGGTGGCTTTGCTGGCTTTCTCCATTCTTGAAGGGAGATCGGGAGTTGGTCCTTCACAAGAACTGCGCACTGACGAACGAACTTGTCCGCAATCTTCTTATGCACTAATGGTTCGCCATTAGGTTTGATTGCCTCAATATTATACTTTACACCCTCCTTCAACTTTTTGTTTGGGCCTCGTTTCGTCCTGTTGCCTGAAGATTTGCTTGATCCGGATGGCTGAAAGAAGAAAGATCGATTCATTAATATATCTTCAACTCATTTAAAACATGTGATGATCACCAGATGCCTGCTTATATAAATATATATACCTCTACGGCGTTGTCATAATCGTAGTTCATGACTTCATCAATTCGGTCGTCGCGATCGAATATCATATCACCCTCTCCGGTGTTGTTTAGAAATTCGGAGTCGTCATAATCTTCTTCATTCTGATCATCATCTGGCCCGCGTATTATATCGAACATGGTCTGTTCCCCCTCTCTGTTGGTATTGTCCGCCATAGCTTTTATTTAACTATGCCAAAAGAAATATAAAACAATTTAGTATTCAAATTACATTGTCTCGAATAATAGATATAATCTTGAATACATCATCTCTAATAATAGATATAATCTCGAATACATCGTCTCGAATAATAGATATAATCTTGAATACATCGTCTCGAATAATAGATATAATCTCGAATACATCGTCTCGAATAATATATAATCTCGAATACATCATCTTGAATATTATATATCGAGTACATCACGGGCTAGGTAGCTAATAAAGATCGAATACTACAGAAGAATCTAGGACACTCGCGGTTCCTGCGGCGCGGGCGGTGGACACCCAAAGAGAAGGAACCCTCACAGGATCATAGCTGAAGTGAGATCCCTGAAGAAACTACCAGGTATTGGAGAACCTGTCGCCCTCTAACACAACCATGTAGCGATGGACATGCTCTTCCTCCTCACTGACACGGCGACGTACCACCTCCGGCGGGGCCGGCTCCCTCTGCACTGAAACTGGCCCATGCGAACGCCACCAAATGAGATCAGGGTCGACAACGGGACCCGGGGCCAGGTTCCTCATCAAGCGGCGCGCCCCTCCAGGCAGCACCTCCCAGTGCCAGCCCGGCGGAGCCCAGTCCCGGACATGGGTCAGTCGGACGTCGTCGCGGACGGGTCGACGGCGAGGATGCGGGCCGAGCATCGTCGAGAACAAATACTAGCTATATGCCCGCAAAAAGTAACATTTTTTTAATGATTGGATTTTGATAACTAAAATTTCTAACATTTCTATATAACTAACATTTCTATAACATTTCCAATATTTTTAGAACTAAAAAAAAGAAAAATTTCTAACTTTTTTATAACTATTTCTATAACTAAAAAACAGAAAAATTTCTAACAATTCTAACCTTTTTTATAACTATTTCTATAACTAAAAACAGAAAAATTTCTAACAATTCTAACATTTCTAACAATTCTAACAATTCTAACATTTCTAACTATTTCTAAAAAACAGAAAAATTTCTAACAATTCTAACTTTTTTATAACTATTTCTATAACTAAAAAACAGAAAAATTTCTAACAATTCTAACATTTCTAACTATTCTAACAATTCTAAAATTTCTAACTATTCTAACAATTCTAACATTTCTAACTATTTCTAAAAAACAGAAAAATTTCTAACAATTTCTAAAAAACAGAAAAATTTCTAACTATTTGTATAACTAAAAAACAAAAAATGTATGTGTGTGTGTGCGCGCGCTCACCGGCGAGGCGAGAGGCGACGGGGGCGGCGACGGGGACGGCGATGGGCGCGGCAACGACGGGGATGACGACGACGGGGACAGGGACGGGGCAGGGATGACGGGGACGGGGACGTACGAGCCGGGGTGGCGAC
>NC_041388.1:380730435-380776888 GCF_002162155.2 Triticum dicoccoides
GTACAGGGCGACGGTGACGGGGACGGGGACGACGCGGGACGGTCCGGGACGGGGCGGCGGTGACGACGGGGACGACGGGGACGGGGACGACGGGGCGGCGACGACGGGGACGGGGCGGCGACGGGGGCAGCGACGAGGGATGGAGACGTACGGGGGGCGCGACGGGCGACGGTGCAGAGGAGAAGAAGCAGATGAGAAACTGAAATTTTCGTAAGTGTTGTTTATATAGGAGGGGCCTTTAGTACCGCTTGGAGCCACCAACCGGTACTAAAGGTCTGTTTTTGCCAGGCCAAGCGGCGGGAAGTGACCCCCTTTAGTACCGGGTGGTGGTTCCATCTGGTACTAAAGCCCCCCCCCCCTTTAGTACCGGTTGGTGCCACGACCTGGTACTAAAGGGGGTGCGCTGGCGCAGGTGCGGTGCGGCAAGTTTAGTCCCACCTTGCTAGCCGAGGGGCGACCGCACTGGTTTATAAACCCCCGTGCGGTAGCTCTCTCGAGCTCCTCTCCAAAGCAGGCCTACTGGGCCTACATGTTCTGTGCTGCCCTGTTGGCCTACTGGGCCTTTGCGGGCCTGCATCCTGGCCCAACAACAAGTTGGGTTTCTAGTCGTATGCCGGCCGCTTTGGCCTAGTAGGCGGGCTTTTTTTTATTTTTTTGCTTTATTTATTTTTGAGTTTTTTTTTGTGTATTTAGAGTTTCTTTGTGAATATTTTTGCTTTAGGTACAAAAAATTACAAACTTTCTGTTAGTGCCCGTAGTTTTCAAATTTGAATAGTTTAAATTTTGAATTATTTGAAATTAGTGTGAATCACTAGTTTGTGAATAACTTAACTTTAAAAATCAATAAAGGCATGAAAGAATTTGTTTGCACATAAAATTTCTTCGCGTTTCAAATGCCAAAACACATAATTAATTACCCTAACTATTACAGAGATTCCCTTCTAGGTGTGAAACACAGAAGAAAGTGATGATAGTGAAGCCGATCACATCCCAGATATTTGGGTGTGAAACTTTTTCTTCGCGTGTGTCCCTTTGCGCCGTAACCATGGAAAATCTTCATCATTTAACGGGATGCTCGGGTCAATATTCACTGTGAATGGAGCAATTTCATCAAACTTTTCATAATCTTCTGGCTTGTCTGTCTTGTCATCCACTCCCACGATGTTTCTCTTCCCAGAAAGAACTATGTGCCGCTTTGGCTCATCATACGATGCATTCGCTTCCTTATCTTTTCTTTTTCTTGGCTTGGTAGACATGTCCTTCACATAGAAAACCTGTGCCACATCATTGGCTAGGACGAATGGTTCGTCTGCATACGCAAGATTGTTGAGATCCACTGTTGTCATTCCATACCGCGGGTCTTCCGTTACCCCGCCTCGTGTCATATTGACCCATTTGCACCGAAACAAAGGGACCTTCAAACCATGTCGATAGTCAAGTTCCCATATGTCATGTATATAACCATAATATGTTTCCTTTCCCGTCTTGGTTTCTGCATCAAAGCGGACACCACTGTTTTGGTTGGTGCTCTTCTTATCTTGGTCGATCGTGTAAAATGTATTACCATTTATCTCGTACCCTTTGAAAGTCATTATATTCGAAGATGGTAACTGGGACAACAAGTACAGGTCATCTTCAATAGAGGTGTCATGCATGGTACGTGTCTGCAACCAGCTGGCGAAACTCCTGGTTTGTTCACGTGTAATCCAGTCATCAGACCGCTCCGGGTGTTTGGAGCGTAGCAAATTCTTGTGTTCATCCATGTACGGAGCCACCAAGGCGGAATTTTGTAGAACTGTGTAGTGTGCTTCAGTGAGAGAATGTCCGTCCATACATATTATTTGTTCCCCTCCTAGCGTGCCTTTTCCATCCAGTCTGCCCTTATGTTGCGATTCAGGAACACCAATCGGCTTAAGGTCAGGAATAAAGTCAATACAAAACTCAATGACCTCCTCATTTTGACGGCCCTTGCAGATGCTTCCTTCTGGCCTAGCACGGTTATGAACATATTTCTTTAAGACTCCCATGAACCTCTCAAAGGGGAACATATTGTGTAGAAATACAGGACCCAAAACGTTAATCTCTTCGCATAGGTAAACTAGGACGTGCGTCATGATCTTGAAGAAGGATGGTGGGAACACCAACTTGAAACTGACAAGACATTGCACCATATCATTCTCTAACCTTGGTATGATTTCTGGATCGATTACCTTCTGAGAGATTGCATTGAGAAATGCACATAGCTTCACAATGGCTAATCGAATGTTTTCCGGTAGAAGCCCCCTCAATGCAACCGGAAGCAGTTGCGTCATAATCACGTGGCAGTCATGAGACTTTAGGTTCTGGAATTTTTTCTCTGTCATGTTTATTATTCCCTTTATATTCGACGAGAAGCCAGATGGTACCTTAATACTGAGCAGGCATTCAAAGAAGATTTCCTTCTCTTCTTTGGTAAGAGCGTAGCTTGCATGACCCTGATGTATGCCGTCTTTTCCGTGCATACGTTGCTGGTCCTCTCGTGCCTCGGGTGTATCTTTTATCTTCCCATACACGCCCAAGAAGCCAAGCAGGGTCACACAAAGATTCTTCGTCACGTGCATCACGTCGATTGCGGAGCGGACCTCTAGGTCTTTCCAATAGGGCAGGTCCCAAAATATAGATTTCTTCTTCCACATGGGTGCGCTTCCGTCAGCGTCATTCGGAACAGGTTGTCCACCAGGACACTTTCCAAAGACCACCTTCAAATCCTTGACCATATCATGTACATCAGCACCAGTACGGTGGCGAGGCTTCGTCCGGTGATCCGCCTCACCTTTGAAATGCTTGCCTTTCTTTCTTACGGGATGCCTGCTCGGAAGAAATCGACGATGTCCCAGGTACACATTCTTCTTACAATTAGCCAAATATATACTGTCGGTATCGTCCAAACAGTGCGTGCATGCGCGGTATCCCTTGTTTGTCTGTCCTGAAAGTTTACTGAGAGCAGGCCAATCATTGATGGTCACGAACAGCAACGCCTTTAGGTCAAATTCTTCCCCCATGTGCTCATCCCACGCACGTACACCTGTTCCATTCCACAGTTGTAAGAGTTCTTCAACTAATGGCCTTAGGTACACATCAATGTCGTTGCCGGGTTGCTTAGGGCCTTGGATGAGCACTGGCATCATAATGAACTTCCGCTTCATGCACAACCAAGGAGGAAGGTTATACAAACATAGAGCCACAAGCCAGGTTCTATAGTTGCTGCTCTGCTCCCCAAAAGGATTAATGCCATCTGCGCTTAGACCAAACCATACGCTCCTTGCGTCATCTGCAAACTCTTTCCCGTACTTTGTTTTGATTTTTCTCCACTGCGACCCATCAGCGGGTACTCTCAACTTTCCGTCTTTCTTACGGTCTTCTCTGTGCCATCGCATCGCCTTGGCATGCTCTTTGTTTTGGAACAAACGTTTCAACCGTGGTATTATAGGAGCATACCACATCACCTTGGTAGGAATCTTCTTCCTGGGGCGCTCGCCCTCAACATCACCAGGGTCATCGCGGCTGATCTTATAGCGCCATGCACCACATACCGGGCAAGTGTTCAAATCCTCGTACTCACCGTGGTAGAGGATGCAATCATTAGGGCATGCATGTATCTTCTGCACCTCCAACCCTAGAGGACAGACAACCTTCTTTGCTTCGTACGTACTCTCGGGCAATTCGTTGTCCTTTGGAAGCATATCCTTTATCATTACCGGCAACTTTCCAAATCCCTTGTCAGATACACCATTCTCTGCCTTCCATTGCAGCAATTCCAGTGTGGTGCCCAGCTTTTTCTTGTCACCTACGCAATTCGGGTACAACAATTTTTTGTGATCCTCTAACATGCGCTGCAACTTCTTCTTCTCCAAATCACTTGCGCAGTTTCTCTTTGCATCGGCAATGGCCCGACCTAGATCATCAACGGGCTCATCTGATGCCTCTTCTTCAGCTTCTTCCCGCATTGCTGGCTCAGCTTCTTCCCGCATTACCGGCTCAGCTTCTTCCCCCATTATTGTATCATCGTATTCAGGGAACCCATGGCCAGGATAGCTATCGTCGTCCTCTTCTTATTCATTGTCTTCCATCATAACCCCTCTTTCTCCGTGCTTGGTCCAAACATTATAGTGGGGCATGAAACCAAACTTAAACAGGTGGACGTGAATGGTTCTTGACGTAGAGTAATTGTGACCATTCTTACAGCGAGCACATGGACAAGGCATAAAACCATCCACCCGCTTGTTTGCCTCAGCCGCAAGCAGAAAAGTATGCACGCCCTCAATGAACTGGGGAGAGCATCGGTCATCGTACATCCATTGCCGGCTCATCTTCATTACACAACACCGAATAGACCAAATTAATACAAGTTCATACACCACTTCAATGCAACAAACAAATAACTCTCTAGCTAAAGCATTTAAATGCAACAACAAATACGATCAAGATCGCAACTAAGGTAACAATGGATCCAACAGCATAATGATACCAAGCCTCACTATCGATGGCATATTTTCTAATCTTTCTAATCTTCAAGCGCATTTTCTCCATCTTGATCTTGTGATCATCGACGACATCGGCAATATGCAACTCCAATTCCATCTTCTCCCCCTCAATTCTTTTCAATTTTTCTTTCAAGTACTCATTTTCTCTTTCAACTAAATTTAACCTCTCGACAATAGGGTCGGTTGGAATTTCCGGTTCACATACCTCCTAGAAAAAATTTCTATGTCAACTTGATGGACATAATTTGTCATAAACATGAAATGCAACTAGTTTTAAAAGAGAATATATATACCACATCCGAATCATAACAAGGACGAGGGCCGACGGGGACGGATATCAAAACCATGGCACTATATGTATAACAAACAACGTACGGGTAAGATAATTATACGAGTAACTATATATCCAAATCACACAAACATCAATTTTTATATAAAATTTCATGAACAAGAGGCTCGCCACAAGGTGGTGCCGGCGACGGGACGGTGCGGGCGATCGACGGTGGTTACGACGGAGATTTAGAAGGCACTAAGTAAAACACCTACATATGCAAACTAAGTGTTATTTTTGACCTCAAATTGCATATAAATCAAATACTAGCACACACACACACACACACACACACACACACACACACACATATATATATATCCTCCCAAATTACTGAACTCACAAATTAATCACTATATAAAGCATTGCAAGAGCTAATCTAGCAATGAGAGATGAAAGGACAAAGTTGCTAACCTTTGTGATCATTTGAATGGATGGGGGCCTTCAAATCTTGACAAAATTTGGGCAAAATGTGTGATGAGCTCGAGAGGAAGAGGGGAAGAACAAAGAGGAGAGGGGAAAGGGGAAGAACAGAGCGAGCTCGGGTGGACGAAGGGTTTATATAGGACGACCTTTAGTACCGGTTCGTGCCAAGAACCGGTACTAAAGGGGCTGGAGGGGCCCCAGTCTGACAACATCCCGCCACCACTCTCATTAGTACTGGTTCGTGGCACGAACCGGTGCTAAAGGTTCGCCACGAACCGGTACTAATGAAAGCGGCCTGGCTAGCCGTTGGAACCAGCACTAATGTATACATTAGTGCCGGCTCAAATACAAACCGGCACTAATGTGCTTCACGTTTGACCCTTTTTCTACTAGTGAAGTTATGTAGAAAGCAATAGCAATAAACTAAACGATCATAGTGCTAAGCTAACAGATGGGTCAAGTCAATCACATCATTATCTAATGATGTAATCCCATTAATCAAATGACAACTCATGTCTATGGTTAGGAAACTTAACCATCTTTGATTAACGAGCTAGTCAAGAAGAGGCATACTAGTGACACTCAGTTTGTCTATGTATTCACACATGTACTAAGTTTCCGGTTAATACAATTCTAGCATGTATAATAAACATTTATCATGATATAATGATATATAAATAACAACTTTATTGTTGCCTCTAGGGCATATTTCCTTCAATATTGTCCTATTTGATCTTTATGATGAATCTTATACCATGGACCTAGAAGATTTTTGTGATGCATGCAAAATTCAACAATGGGGCCTTCTTAGTGAGCCTCACAAATCTGAATATAATGATTTCCTTTTAGCATCACCGTTGGAGAAACTAGAAATATCACACAAGCAACCGTAGGGAGCATTCACTTTCCTGCCATATATTCTTTTGCTCTCTTTATCGGTAGGTGTATTAATGGTAAACATGAGCATTGCCACATTTGCGTTCCAGATCTTAGTATCCCCAAGTGTGTAGTGTTAGGTGATAAACGATATAATCTGGGGGCTATTATTGCTAGGAGCTTACACCATAATGCTAAAGATGGAGATTTATTCGACGAGATTTATGCAACTCGTTTAGCTAAATATTTGGGTGTACCTGTAAGGGGGTATGATGTTGAGTTGCTGATACGTCCATTTTGCATCATATTTTCTTACTATCATTTATAATGTTTTTATTCATAATAATGCTTTTTGGAGTAATTCTAATGCCTTTCCTCTCATAATATGCAAGGTATACACAAAGAGGGAGAATTCCGACAGCTGGAAATCTGGACCTGGAAAAGCTACATCAGGCTACCTATTCTACACAACTCCAAACAAGCTGAAACTTCACGGAGATTTTTTATGGAATATTTGAGGAATATTGGAGCAAATAAATACCAGAGGGGCCCACCAGGTGGGCACAACCTACCTAGGCACACTAGGGAGCCCAGGCGCGCCCTGGTGGGTTGTGCTCGCCCAGGCCCACCTTCGGTGCCCATCTTCTGGTATATAGGTCGTTTTGACCTAGAAAAAAAATAAGAGGAGGACTTTCGGGACGGAGCACCGCCATATCGAGGCGGAACTTGGGCAGGAGCACTTTTGCCCTCCGGCGGAGCGATTCCGTCAGGGAAACTTCCCTCCCGGAGGGGGAAATCATCGTCATCATCATCACCAACAACTCTCCCATCTTGGGGAGGGCAATCTCCATCAACATCCTCAACAGCACCATCTCATCTCAAACCCTAGTTCATCTCTTGTGTTCAATCTTGTTACCAGAACTATAGATTGGTGCTTGTGGGTGACTAGTAGTGTTGATTACATCTTGTAGTTGATCACTATATGGTTTATTGGGTGGAATATTATATGTTCAGATCCAATATGCTATTTAATACCCCTCTGATCTTGAGCATGATTATTATTTACTTTTGTTCTTGAGGTCACGGGAGAAATCATGTTGCAAGTAATCATGTGAACTTGATATGTGTTCGATATTTTGATAGTATGTATGTTGTGATTCCCTTAGTGCTGTCATATGAACGTCGACTACCTGACACTTCACCATATTTGGGCCTAAGGGAATGCATTGTGGAGTAGCAATTAGATGATGGGTTGCGAGAGTGACAGAAGCTTAAACCCCAGTTTATGCGCTATTCCGTAAGGGACCGATTGGATCAAAAGTTTAATGCTATGGTTAGAATTTATTCTTAATACTTTTCTCGTAGTTGTGGATGCTTGTGGGAGGGTTAATCATAAGTAGGAGGTTTGTTCAAGTAAGAACAACACCTAAGCAGCGGTCCACCCACATATCAAGTTATCAAAGTACCGAACACAAATTAAATTAACATGATGAAAGTGACTAGATGAAATTCCCGTGTACCCTCAAGAACGCTTTGCTTATCATAAGAGACCGTTTTGGCCTGTCCTTTGCGTCAAAAGGATTGGGATACCTTGCTGCACTTTTTTTACTACTTTTGTTACTTGCTCGTTAAAAATTATCTTGCTATCGAACTACTCTGCTACTTACAATTTCAGCACTTGCAGACATTACCTTGCTGAAAACCACCTTTCATTTCCTTCTGCTCCTCGTTGGGTTCGACACTCTTACTTATTGAAAAGAGCTACAATTGATCCCCTATACTTGTGGGTCATCAAGGCTATTTTTTGGCACCGTTGCCGGGGAGTGAAGCGCCTTTGGTAAGTGGAATTTGGTAAGGAAACATTTATATAGTAAGCTGAAATTTATTGTCACTTGTTACTATGGAGAACATTCCTTTGAGGGGTTTGTTCGGGGTATATTCACCTCTACCAGAACCACAATTAGCTACTCCTCAACCTACTGCACCTACTGAAAATATTGAATATGAAATTCCTTCGGGTATGATAGAACAACTGCTAGCTAATCCTTATGCAGGAGATGGAACCGAACATCCTGATATGCACTTGATATATGTAGAACAAATTTGTGGATTGTTCAAGCTTGCAGGTTTACCCGGAGATGAAGTTATGAAGAAGGTTTTCCCTTTATCTTTGAAGGGAAAAGCATTGGCATGGTATAGGCTATGCGATGACATTTGATCTTGGAATTGGAATCGATTGAAATTGGAGTTCCACCAAAAAAATTACCTATGCATCTAGTTCATCGTGATCGGAATTATATATATAATTTTTGGCCTCGTGAAGGAGAAATTATCGCTCTAGCTTGGGGGAGTCTTAATTCAATGTTATATTCATGCCCCAATCATGAGCTCTCAAGAAAAATTATTATATATAATTTTTATGCTCGGTTTTCTCGTAATGATCAAACCATGCTTGTTACTTCTTGTGCTAGTTATTTTATGAAGAAGACTATTGAATTCCGGTGGGATCTTTTGGAAAGAATTAAATGCAACTCTGAAGATTGGGAACTCGACAAAGGTAAAGAGTCAGGTATTGAACTTAAGTATGATTGTGTTAAATCTTTTATGGATACCGATGCTTTTCAAAAGTTTAGCACTAAATATGGACTTGACTCTGAGATAGTAGCCTCCTTTTGTGAATCATTTGCTACTCATTCTGATCTCCCTGAAGAGAAGTGGTCTAAATATCACCCGCCTATCAAAGAAGAAATCAAAGAACCGGTACCAATTAAAGAAGAAACTATACTTTATAATGTTGATCCAGTTGTTCCTACTACTTATATTGAGAAACCACCTTTCCCTATTAGGATAAATGAACATGCTAAAGTTTCAACTGTGGTTAACAAAAGCTATATTAAAATACCTAAACCTGATGAACAAATCCAAGTAGAACCTAGTATTAATATGGTTAAAGATCTCTTGGAAAAATATATGGATGGGCATGTTATTTACTTCTGTGAAGAAGCTGCTAGAATTGCCAAACCTGATAAAAAGGATAAACATAGACCTGTTGTTGGCATGCCTGTCATCTCAGTTAAAATAGGAGATCATTGTTATCATGGTTTATGTCACATAGATGCTACTGTGAGTGCTATTCCTTACACCTTATATCAAGAAATTATGAAAGACATAACACCCACAGAGATAGAAGACATAGATGTTACTATTAAACTTGCTAATAAAGACACTATATCACCAATTGGGATTGTTAGAGATGTTGAAGTCTTGTGTGGGAAAATAAAATACCCTACTGATTTTCTTGTTCTTGGTTCCCCACAAGATGATTTTGTCCCATTATCTTTGGCAGACCTTTCTTGAACACCGTTAATGCTAAGATAGATTGTAAGAAACAAATTGTCGGTGTTAGTTTTGGTGATGAGTCTCATGACTTTAATTTTTCCAAGTTTAGCAGAAGGCTTCATGAAAAATAATTGCCTAGTAAGGATGAATTAATTGGCCTTGCTTCTATTGTTGTACCACCTACTAATCCTTTAGAACAGTATTTGCTAGACCATGAAAATGATTTTCATATGCATGAAAGAAATGAAATAGATAATATTTTCTTTGAAAAACGTCCTCTACTTAAACACAACTTGCCTATTGAAACTCTAGGAGGTCCTCCTCTACCCAAAGGTGATCTTGTGTTTGAATTAAAACAATTGCTAGACACTTTGAAATATGCTTACCTCAATGAAAAGAAGATATTTCATGTTATAATTAGTGCGAACCTTTCAGAACATGAAGAAGAAAGATTATTGAAAGTTCTAAGGAAGCATCGGGCTGCTATTGGATATACTCTTGATGATTTAAAGGGCATTAGTCCCACTCTATGTTAGCACATTAATATGGAACCTGATGAACCCGTTGTTGATCACCAACGTCGGTTAAATACGAAGATGAAGGAAGTGGTAAGAAAGGAAATCTTAAAACTTCTGGAAGCAGGTATAATCTATACCTATTATTAAAGGGAGGATCCTTTCATGGTTCTCCATAAGTCACCCCTTTATATCCATTGATTTCATATTAGTCATAAATATTGATGGTTGAGATTTAAAAGGTGAAGGGTTGTTACGTATAGAGATCGTTGGCTGGCCCATGTGAACTCGATCGGATCAAGCAACCCAAGCCCAGCCAAAGTGTTTTACTCGTCACCATAATGATCGATCGATCATGTCTCGATTGATTTTTTCCTTGCTTCCCTCAAAAGAAAAAAATGATCTTTCCTTCCCAACTCGGATCCCTTATAATCCTGAAAAATAACTACAATTCCTTACGTGTTGGATACAAACTAATTCCACCAGAATGTAATACATATACGGAGCCCATATCATGCCCGGCAGATTGATCTATGTGATGGGGCTGGTGCCTGGACAAGAAGTGAGGAAGTTTAGTGGAAGCACGAGAGAGTGCGCTGAAGAAATAGCCGGCCATCTGTACGGTGGATGTTGTCACACCGGAGCTGCTGCAGCTGTTCATTTGGTCGTTCATCTTCGATGATGATGTGAGGAGCTCACTTTGAACGGGAAAAAACAGACAACATCGGTGGGAAAAATAGACAACATCGGTGGAGGAGCCTAGTTCACCCAGATCGAGGACGGCCGGCTTCGAGCGAATCACTCCGGCCGCCCTTGTCAACGGGTTCTAGCCTCAAACGGATCCTCGACCCGATCGATGTCCATGTGATGTGCTCTGCAGCCATGGCGAGTGCATGAGCACATCAAGCCTAGAGCAGGCGTCTGGAGGCTTGATCCGGATCACCACCACAGAGAACGACATATGGAGCTCATTGCGGCGACATCGTGCCTGGCCGTGCCACCTGGATCGGCTGCGCTCTATGTTGGTAGTCACGAATATCTATCTCTGCAGCCGGATGACCAGGCAACAAGAACCCATCTACATACATGTTGGGCTTCGTCCAAGGGGAGATACACTGACTACCTCACGGATAGATTTTTCTGATGTGGCCAAACCAATAAAAGTCTACTATGTTTTTGTCTCGGTAGCATCACCCATAAAAAAGCTAGGTGGCCAGCTTGCCAAGATCACATATTGCTCCATGTCTGACAATGCACGTTCTGATGAGAATACTTGTAATGTTCTGACAATTTGTTTTTGGAGTGTAATGCACAGAAACAATCTAATCACATATTCGTCCATGAGATATACCTCCGTTTATCTCAATGTCTAACAATTTAAAGTTGTTGAAATTCATACATATATCTTATTTTTGTCCAATATTTCTATTTCATACAAACTTTGCTTTTTTGTGAAACCGTACAAACTTTGCATATACATTAATATATATAAAGTGTTATCGAATGCAGATGCACAACTTGAGCCCGCCAAGCCCAGCCTCTAGGATTAGTTGGAGATCCAAATATATATATTTATTCACAAAAATAATTTAATACATAGTGAGCTCCACAATTGAAAAATATTGGTCAAATACGCTACAATTATATATGTTCAAGTTGTTGTTCCTGTAATATTATTTCATAATGGTCCAATTAATTTTGTCTGAACCCGTGCACAAATATATGAGCATGTACACATATCTTGGTGGATGAAATTTAAATTGGTTATGTATATGTAGCTCACTAGCGTTGATCAATTTATTGCAAGTTATATCTATAATCAAGACAATGATGGATTTTCATTTTAAGAATGGTCCTTGGAAGTTGTTTGAGTTTTTTTAGTTTTTAAGTATATATGTATTTATTTATTTTTATAACACGTAGCAACGCACCACCATGTTTCCTATTTAGTATAATGCTAATATGTAAAAAATGAATTATGGTATGAAAACAAGACATCGTACAGGTGAACCAGAGGTTCAAGTAGTAAAAACCTAAAACAATGGCCTCACCAGTTTAGTTTTTTGAACAATGTTGTCGGGGAGGGTGAGAAGGAGGATACGAGGTGACACTGATGTGATGCCATGCTATAAAGAACGTGGACCTATTGTGGTGTTGAGTGATCGTGATTACTAGGTTAGGGGCATGTGTGTTTTTCCCCGTTGCAATGCAGGGCTCTTTTGCTAGTTTATCCTATAGCTGATAATAGATGGGTAAGACCTGTTCATTGTGTCCCTAAGAAGGGAGGCATAACGGTTGTTCCTAATGATAAGAATGAACTTATTACACAAAGAATTGTTACAGTCTATAGAATGGTAATTGATTTTAGAAAATTAAATAAAGCAACTAGAAAAGATCATTACCCTTTGCCTTTTATTGATCAATGATGTCGCTTAAAGCTACCTCGGTATTTCTCCAAAGAGGAAGGGATGATGCAGCACAGTGGCGGTAGGTATTTCCCTCAGATATGAAACCAAGGTTATCGAACTAGTAGGAGAACCAAGCAACACAACATAAACAACACCTGCACACAAATAACAACTTCTCGCAACCCGGCGTGTTAAAGCGGTTGTCAATCCCTTCCGGGGTATGGCGCCTCAAGATAGGCAAACGGACGTGAGGTTAATTTGTAGTAGATTGATAGATCGAATGCCAAACAAATAAATAAGAATAAATTGCAGCAAAGTATTTTTGGGTTTTTGGATTAATAGATATGAAAATAAAAGCAAAGGAAAATAGAACGCAAAGGCAAATAATATGAGAAAGAGACCCGGGGGCCATAGGTTTCACTAGTGGCTTCTCTCGAGAAAAATAGCAAAGCAGTGGGTGAACAAATTACTGTTGGGAAATTGATAGAACTTCAAATACTCATGACGATATCCAGGCAATGATCATTACATAGGCATCACATCCAAGATTAGTAGACCGACTCCTGCCTACTATCGGTGTCAAAACCAGCCGATCTTGGGTAGGGGGTCCTGAACTGTGCGTCTGAGGATCGAAGGTAACACGAGACAAGGGATACGATGTTTACCCAGGTTCAGGCCCTCTTAATGGAGGTAATACCCTACTTCCTGCTTGATTGACTTTGATGAGTATAGGGGTTACAAGAGTTGATCTACCTCTAGATCGTAATGGCTAAACCCTAGATGTCTAGCATGTATGATTATACTTGCCTCTACGGACTAAACCCTATGGCTTATATAGACACCGGAGGGGCCTGGGGTTGTATAGATTCGGTTTACAGAGAGAGGAATCTTCACATCTGAACACCAAGCTTGCCATCCATGCAAAGGAGAGTCCCATCCGGACACGGGGGAAGGCCTTATATCTTGTAACTTCACAGCCCATCAGTCCGGCCCATGTCACAAAGCCCGGACGCCTGGGGACCCCCTTATCCAGGAATCCCTCACCTGCATCTACTACTATTACTCCACACATCGACCGCTATCCAGCATGCATCTAGTGTATTAAGTTCATGGAGAAACGGAGTAATGCAATAAGAATGATGACATGATGTATACAAGATCTATCTATGTAGAGATAGACCCCATCGTTTTATCCTTAGTAGCAACGATACATACGTGTCGGTTCCCTTTCTGTCACTGGGATCAAGCACCGTAAGATCGAACCCACTACAAAGCACCTCCTCCCATTGCAAGATAAATAGATGAAGTTGGCCAAACAAAACCCTAATATCGGAGAAGAAATACGAGGCTATAAGCGATCATGCATAAAAGAGATCCAAGAAACTCAAATACTTTCATGGATATAAAAACATAGATCTGATCATAAACTCAAAGTTCATCGATCCCAACAAACACACTGCAAAAGAGTTACATCATATGGAGCTCCAAGAGACCATTGTATTGAGAATCAAGAGAGAGAGAGAGAGATGAAGCCATCTAGCTACTAACTACGGACCCAAAGGTCTACAAAGAACTACTCACGCATCATCGGAGAGGCACCAATGGAGGTGGTGAACCCCATCCGAGATGGTGTCTAGATTGGATCTGGTGGTTCTGGACTCTGCGGCGGTTGGATATTCTTCATGGACTCCCCTAGTGTTCTGGAAATATTAGGGTATTTATAGAGCAAAGAGGCGGTCTGGGGGGCACCCGAGGTGGGCACAACCCACCAGGGCCCTCCTTCGAGGCACCCCCAGGTGCAGCTAGGGCCCGTTGTGTTCCTTTTGGCCCATAAAAATTCTCCGTAAAGTTTTGTGGCATTTGGACTCCGTTTGATATTGATTTTCTGCGATGTAAAAAACATGGAAAAAACAGCAACTGACACTTGGCACTATGTCAATAGGTTAGTACCAAAAATGATATAAAATGACTACAAAATGATTATAAAACATCCAAGATTGATAATATAACAACATGGAATAATCAAAAAATATAGGTACGTTGGAGACGTATCAATCAAATGCTTGAAATATTATCTAAGCACACACACTATTGCTTCCTTGATGGATATTCCGGTTTTCACAAATACCTGTTTCTCGACCTGATCAGGAAAAGACCACTTTTACTTGTCCCTTTGGAACCTATGCTTATAGATGTATGCCTTTCGGTTTATGTAATGCACCTGCTAACTTTCAAAGATGTATGACTGCTATATTCTCTGACTTTTGTGAAAAGATTGTTGAGGTTTTCATGGATGCCTTCTCCGTTTATAGGAAGTCTTTTGATGATTGTTTAAGAAATCTTGAGAGAGTTTTGCATAGATGTGAACAAACAAATCTTGTCTTGAATTGGGAGAAGTGCCACTTTATGGTTAATGAAGGCATTGTCTTGGGTCATAAAATTTCTGAAAGAGGTATTGCAGTGGAAAAAGTTAAGGTTGATGCAATTTCTATTGGTGTCGTTCTAGGACAAAGACTTGATAAGAAACTGAATGTTATTTATTATGCTAGTAAAACTCTAGACAGTGCTCAAGGAAATTATGCTACAACTGAAAAAGAATTCTTAGCAGTGGTGTTTGCTTGTGATAAATTTAGATCTTATATTATTGATTCAAAAGTAACTGTTCACACAAACCAGCTGCTATTAAATATCTTATGGAAAAGAAAGATGCTAAACCTAGACTTATTCAATGGGTTCTCTTGTTACAAGAATTTGATTTACATATCATTGATAGAAAAGGAGCTGAGAACCCCGTAGCTGATAACATGTCTAGGCTTGAAAATTTGCCTGATGACCCACTACCTATTGATGATAGTTTTCCTGATGAGTAGTTAGCTACAATAAATGTTGCTCATAATACTCCTTGGTATGCTGATTATGCTAATTACATTGTTGCTAAATATTTACCACCTAGTTTTACATACCAACAAAAGAAAAAATTCTTCTATGATTTAAGACATTACTTTTGGGATGACCCACATCTTTATAAAGGAGTAGATGGTATTATTAGATGTTGTGTACCTGAGTATGAACAGGGACAAATCCTACAGAAATGTCACTCTGAAGCTTATGGAGGGCATCATGCTGGAGATAGAACTGCTCACAAGGTATTGCAATCTGGATTTTATTGGCCTACTCTCTTCAAATATGCCCGTAAGTTCGTCTTATCTTGTGATGAATTTCAAAGAATAGGTAATATCGGTAAGCGTCAAGAAATGACTATGAATTATTCACTTGCTGTTGAACCTTTTGATGTTTGGGGATTTGATCACATGGGACCTTTTCCTTCCTCTAATGGGTATACACATATTTTGGTTGTTGTTGATTATGTTATTAAATGGGTAGAAGCTATTCCAACCAGTAGTGCTGATCACAACACCTCTATTAAAATGCTTAAGGAAGTTATTTTCTCAAGGTTTGGAGTCCCTAGATATTTAATGACTGATGGTGGTTCACAATTTATTCATGGTGCTTTCCATAAAATGCTTGCCAAGTATGATGTTAACCATATAACTGCATCACCTTATCATCCTCAGTCTAGTGGTCAAGTTGAACTTAGCAATAGAGAAATAAAATTAATTTGCAAAATATTGTTAATAGGTCCAGGAAGAATTGGTCTAAGAAATTAGATGATGAACTTTGGGCTTATAGAACAACATATAAAAGTCCTATGGGTATGTCTCCTTATAAAATGGTTTATGGAAAAGCTTGTCATTTGCCTCTTGAGTTAGAACTAAAGCATACTGGGCCATCAAAGAGCTCAATTTTGATTTCAAACTTGCTGGTGAAAAGAGGTTATTTGATATTAGCTATTTAGATGAATGGAGAACCCAAGCTTATGAAAATGCAAAATTATTCAAAGAAAAAGTTAAAAGATGGCATGACAAAATAATCCAAAAGCGTGAGTTTAAATTCGGAGAATATGTTCTTTTGTACAACTCTCGTTTCAGATTCTTTGCAGGAAAACTCCTCTCAAAATGGGAAGGCCCATGTGTTATCGAGGAGGTTTATCGGTCTGGAGCCATCAAAATAAATAATTCTGAAGGTACTAACCCGAAGGTTGTCAATGGGCAACGAATAAAACATTATCTCAGGTACGCCCATTAATGTTGAAAGTAATATTGTTCAAACTTTGACACCGTAAGAACACATAAAAGAGTCCTTCTGGAACACTTCAGAATTGTGAAAATAAGAAGGTATGTGATAGGTAAGTAAACGGACTCCGAAAAATCCGCAAAAATATTTTTTATCAGTTTTGGAATATTTAAAAATTTAGTAAATAAAGAAACTTCCAGGAAGCGTACCCTGGTGGGCACAAGACACCAGGGTGCGCTAGGCTTGCCTGGCGCGCCCAGGTGGGTTGTGCCCACCTGGGACACCTTCCGGACTCCGTTTTCTACCGTAAGATTATCCCCCAAGATAAAAAATCTATATATACTTTCCGAACCTGTTGATCACCGTATCGCGGAGAAATCCTCTGTTCTCTTTTCTTGCTATTTTTCTGCCAGATCCCATCTACCATGGCCACCTCAAGCTCCTCCAAGGACAAGTTCTTCAAGAATGTCATCAACCCATATCTGCGGGAGGTGGTGCAGCACCCTCAGACCATCCAGATGCATGAGGGGGTGCTTCAGCTTCGCGATGTGCCATGTCCCAAAGGGACGGGAACCGTGGAGGCCATGCTTGATGCTATGGAGCAAGATGTCTTCCGGTGCAAGTGGATGGTGGAGCGTGGGCTCAATGCCAATCACCTCATGATCACAGACCTCTCTCGTGATCTCAAGGTGGATGGCAAGCCCATGAAGGACATCGTATTCACCCTCAACGAGCAAATCAACTTCCTCCAAAGCCAGATCTATGGTCTCCAAAACCAAGTCTTTGAATATGAGGCGAGGTTTAAAGGTATGAGTTTGGCTGCTAGTTGCAGGACCCATGAGACTGACTCCTCCTCTCATGATGGTGGACCACTGCCATGGAAATCCGAGGACATGATCTCTTCATCACCACCTCCATCATCACCACCAAAAGAGAATTGAGTATTGGGTATGGGCACTCCCCTTGGCTTCCGCCAAGCTTGGGGGAGGTGCCCCGGTATCGTATCATCCACTATCTTTTTGCCTTTACTTATTTTAGTTCGATCTTTTGCTTTAGATGAATAAAAGTTTAGTTCTATCCTTTCTTCTCTGAGAGTTTGCTTAGTGATCTATCCTTGTAATCATGTGCAAGTTATATAATAAAGTTTAGTTTGAGTTTTTGCTTTCTTTACTTTCATGTTGCAAAAAAAGAAAAGAAATAAGGAAATAAATAAAAGGAAGGAAATAAACAAAGAAAATACCATATACTAATCTTATGGTAGGTGATGACACCACATAAGGAAAACTATAAGTAGAAAAATTTATTAGAGATTGACAAACATATCATTAGTCAATGATGCAACTCATGAAAGAATTAATAAGGGAAGAGAAAATTCACATATAAATACACTATCCTAGAAATCTTTTGTGATTGTGATCCCTCATCAAAATATTATATGCCAAAATTGTTGACGTTGGACAAGGAAGACAACTTAATGGTTTATGTTTGTTTATATTCACATTGAAGTCATATTGTCATAGATCCTTCAACATGTGGTGCTTGTCCCCTATCTTTGCTAGCCAAAAAATCCACACTAAGTAGAGATACTACTTTTGCATCCAAAAGCCCTTAAACCCTTTCAAGTGTCCATCATACCTACCTAGGGATTGAGCAAGATCCCTCAAGTAAGTTGTCATCGGTGCAAAAATGCAATAAAAATTGCTTCTAAACGTGTGAGATCATTTAGTGTAAGAGAAAATTGAGCATTGCACGAACTTGTGATGGTGAAGAATAAAAGTGACAGACTGCATAATAAAGGTCGCTATCACAAGGGGCAATGCAACGTGATGTTCTCTTGCACTAAGGGGTTGAGCATATAAACAAATAAGCGCATGGCAACCTCTCCTTACCTATGCGAAGGGCATATCTTTTATTTTTATGTATTTACTTTTATGCAAAGAGTCAAAGTTTTCCTTCTATTCCTTTTTATTTTTCTCCTTTGGCAAGCATCATGTGGTGAGGAAAGATCTAGGCACATATGTCCAATTGAATATATATATCATGAGTCATTATTGTTGACATCACCCTTGAGGTGAATACGTTGGGAGGCGAAACTATAAGCCCTATCTTTCTATGTGTCCGGTTGAAACGTTTTGCCCATGTGTACGCGGTGAGTGTTAGCAATCATGCAAGACTATATGATGGTTGAGTATGTGGACTTGCCTAAAGGCTCCGACACATGACCCTTCCTAAAAAGATGATGAATTGTAGTTGCAAAGTTGACTGAGAACATAGTTTGTTGGTTTCTAATAGAGTTTTTGCTTCATACTTAGATTGTGTGATGAATTGTCACTTATTCATGAGAAGTGTATGCTAGAAGTTCTATGATAAAATTTTTATGTCTAAGTTTTTTGTTGTTATAATAATCAAGATGATGCTTCTATGTCCGTATTTTGTTTTTATCGACACCTCTCTCTCAAAGCATGAGGGCATGTTTTTCGATTTTGGTTTTTGCTTGAGGACAAGCAAGGTCTAAGCTTGGGGGAGTTAATACGTCCATTTGCATCATGTTTTCTTACTATTATTTATAATGTTTTTATCCATAATAATGCTTTTTGGAGTAATTCTAATGCCTTTTCAATCATAATATGCAAGGTATACACAAAGAGGGAGAATTCCGGCAGCTGGAATCTGGACCTAGAAAAGCTACGTCAGGCTACCTATTCTACACAACTCCAAACAAGATGAATCTTCATGAAGATTTTTTATGGAATATTTGAGGAATATTGGAGCAAATAACTACTAAAAGGGGCCCACCAGGTGGGCACAACCCACCTGGGCGCGCCAGGGAGCCCAGGCGCGCCTTGGTTGGTTGTGCTCACCCAGGCCCACCTCCGGTGCCCATCTTCTGGTATATAGGTCATTTTGACCTAGAAAAAATAAGAGGAGGACTTTCGGGACGGGGCGCTACCGTCTCGAGGCGGAACTTGGGCAGGAGCACTTTTGCCCTCCAGCGGAGCGATTCCGCCGGGGGAACTTCCCTCTTGAAGGGGGAAATCATCGTCATCATCATCACCAACAACTCTCCCATCTTGGGGAGGGCAATCTCCATCAACATCTTCAACAACACCATCTCATCTCAAAACCTAGTTCATCTCTTGTGTTCAATCTTGTTACCGGAACTATAGATTGGTGCTTGTGGGTGACTAGTAGTGTTGATTACATCTTGTAGTTGATTACTATATGGTTTATTCGGTGGAAGATTATATGTTCAGATATAATATGCTATTTAATACCCCTTTGATCTTGAGCATGATTATTATTTGTGAGTAGTTACTTTTGTTCTTGAGGTCACGGGAGAAATCATGTTGCAAGTAATCATGTGAACTTGATATGTGTTCGATATTTTGATAGTATGTATGTTGTGATTCCCTTAGTGGTGTCATGTGAACGTCGACTACATGAAACTTCACCACATTTGGGCCTAAGGGAATTCTTTGTGGAGTAGCAATTAGATGATGGGTTGTGAGAGTGACAGAAGCTTAAACCCCAGTTTATGCGCTATTCCGTAAGGGACCGTTTGGATCCAAAAGTTTAATGCTCTGGTTAGAATTTATTGTTAGTACTTTTCTCATTGTTGCGTATGCTTGCGAGAGGGTTAATCATAAGTAGGAGGTTTGTTCAAGTAAGAACAACACCTAAGCACCGGTCCACCCACATATCAAATTATCAAAGTAGCAAACACAAATTAAATCAACATGATGAAAGTGACTAGATGAAATTCCCGTGTACCCTCAAGAACGCTTTGCTTATCATAAGAGACCATTTTGGCATGTCCTTTGCCTCAAAAGGATTGGGCTACCTTGCTGCACTTTTGTTACTACTATCGTTACTTGCTCATTACAAATTATCTTGCTATCAAACTACACTACTACTTACAATTTCAGCACTTGCAGACATTACCTTGCTGAAAACCACTTGTCATTTCCTTCTGCTCCTCCTTGGGTTAGACACTCTTAATTATCGAAAAGAGCTACAATTGATCCCCTATACTTGTGGGTCATCAGTTGCCACCTGCTTTTCTACATTATGAGGCTATGGTATGCTACCAGTTTCTTAAGAGGAACGAACAGTTCCTCCAGTACCGACTAATCTTTGATAGACGACACACCGTCCATATTACTCTTCCTGCTCCTGCTTTCTCTAACTTTGAAGCGAATGGACAGTACTTTACAACTAGAGAGGAGGAAAATGAGTATGCGAGAATGATACGTCTCCAACGTATCTATAATTTTTGATTGCTCCATGCTATATTATCTACTATTTTGGACATTATTGGGCTTTATTATCCACTTTTATATTATTTTTGGGACTAACCTATTAACCGAAGGCCCAGCCCAGAATTGTTGTTTTTTGCCTGTTTTAGGGTTTCGAAGAAAAGGAATATCAAACGGAGTCCAAACGGAATGAAACCTTCGGGGACGTGATTTTTAGGAAGATTATGATCCGGGAGACTTGGACCCTACGTCAAGAAATAAAATGGGAGGCCACGAGGTAGGGGGCGCGCCCACCCCCACCAGGCGCGCCCTCCACCCTCGTGGGCCCCCTGTTGCTCCACCGACGTACTCCTTCCTCCTATATATATGCACGTACCCCCAAACGATTAGATACGGAGCCAAAACCCTAATTCCATCGCCGTAACTTTCTGTATCCACGAGATCCCACCTTGGGGCTTGTTTCGGAGCTCCGCCGGAGGGGGCATTGATCACGGAGGGCTTCTACATCAACACCATAGCCTCTCCGATGAAGTGTGAGTAGTTTACCTCAAACCTTCGGGTCCATAGTTAGTAGCTAGATGGCTTCTTCTCTCTTTTTGGATCTCAATATAGAGTTCTCCCCCTCTCTTGTGGAGAACTATTTGATGTAATCTTCTTTTTGCGGTGTGTTTGTTGACACCGATGAATTGTGGGTTTATGATCAAGACTATCTATGAATAATATTTGAATCTTCTCTGAATTCTTTTACATATGATTGGTTATCTTTGCAAGTCTCTTCAGATTATCAGTTTGGTTTGGCCTACTAGATTGATCTTTCTTGCAATGGGAGAAGTGCTTAGCTTTGGGTTCAATCTTGCGGTGTCCTTTCCCGGTGACAGTAAGGGCAGCAAGGCACATATTTTATTGTTGGCATCGAGGATAACAAGATGGGGTTTTCTTCATATTGCATGAGTCTATCCCTCTACATCATGTCATCTTGCTTAAGGCGTTACTCTGTTTTCATGAACTTAATACTCTAGATGCATGCTGGATAGCGGTCGATGAGTGGAGTAATAGTAGTAGATGCAGGGAGGAGTCGGTCTACTTGTCTCAGACGTGATGCCTATATACATGATCATACCTAGATATTCTCATAACTATGCTCAACTCTTTCAATTGCTCAATAGTAATTTGTTCACCCACCGTAGAATACTTATGCTCTTGAGAGAAGCCACTAGTGAAACCTATGGCATCTTTATCAAATTGATCTCCTACTACTTAGTTATTTCCTTCGTTATTTATTTTGCCTTTATTTTACTTGGCATCTTTATCACAAAAATACCAAAAATATTATCTTATCATATCTATCAGATCTCACTCTCGTAAGTGGCCTTATAGGGATTGACAACCCCTATTTGCGTTGGTTGCGAGGATTTATTTGTTTTGTGCATGTACGAGGGAATCGCGCATAGCCTCCTACTGGATTGATACCTTGGTTCTCAAAAACTGAGGGAAATACTTACGCTACTTTGCTGCATCATCCCTTCCTCTTCGGGGAAAACCAACGCAGTGCTCAAGAGGTAGCAAGAAGGATTTTTGGCGCCGTTGCCGGGGAGGTCTATGCAAAAGTCAACATACCAAGTGCCCATCACATACCCTTATCTCCCGCATTACATTATTTGTCATTTGCCTCTCGTTTTCCTCTCCCCCACTTCACCCTTGCTTTTTATTCGCCCTCTCTCTCTATCCTCCCTCTCTATTTGCCTCATTTTGCCCGCTTGCTTTCTGTGTGTTAGTTTGTTTGCTTGTCATTATGGCTAGTCCCTTATCTTCTCCATTATCTCCTGAGAATGAAATTCTAAATTTTAAGCAAAGGGAGGGAGAAAATCTAAAAGATGCTTGGTATAGAATTTGCAATGCTCAAAATAGATCTACTAGGAAGCAATCTACTTCCGTTCTTCTTCGCAATTTTTATGTAGGCATTACTCCTTGGCACCGTTATGTTCTTGATACTATTACCGGAGGGAACTTTTTTGGTAGCCATACTTTTGATTCTTATAATGCTATGTTAGATTTATTTGGTGATGAAGCTATGTACCTAGGGTAGGGTCATGGATCTGTCCAACATACCCTCCCCAAGGAGATCTCTACAAAGAATCAGAAGCAGTCGAAGAGAAACCATCATCCACTCGACCGTGAAGATGTGCTCACTCGACCGCCTTGAAGAAACTCGACCACCAGAAGATGAGAAGCCCTTCACTCCGCAACGGTCGGGGTTTAACCACAGATTTATGGACATTTATAGCACTTTACTTCGGATGTTACCAGTAACACTCCTCCTTTATGAACATTGAACCCTGTGTAACGGAGGGGAGCTGGGGTCCTGGCGCACTCTATATAAGCCACCCCCTCCTCTGGGACAAGGGTTCGCACTTTCTGTAATTCACACGCATATATCCAGTCGACCGCCTCCGGGCTCCGAGACGTAGGGCTGTTACTTCCTCCGAGAAGGGCCTGAACTCATAAAACTCGTGTGTACAACTCCTCCATATCTAGGATCTTGCCTCTACATTCCTACCCCCCTATTCTACTGTCAGTCTTAGAACCACGACATTTGGCTCACCCCCTCTCTTGGTTAATGGAACTATATTAACTTTGGAGCATGTAATGCAAAGGCTTGAGATTATTGAAAATAAGGTTGCTACCGTAGAGTTAATTGAAAATTTGGATAAAAGATCCACAGCCGAATCTCTCAATATGGATCTAAGGTAGGAGTTACTTTGAAAGATATTAAAGAAAAGGAACCCATAGTTAATGAGAAAATAAATCACGATTCCGTTAGGATCGATAAACTTGAGAATATTATTACCAACTTGGGAGCCGCTTTTTCTTCCGTAAAGAATACTCCAAGTCCTTCCACTAAAGTTACCAAGCTTATGTACGTTCCTAAAAATAAGGGTGAATCATCTAGTAAGGAAAATGCGGATCTCAAATCTATACGTATTCATCCCAATCTTTTTGCTATCATTAAGGAACCATTTGTTACAAATGAATTTTTTGATCTTGTGCCTAAAAGTTTGATAATTAATAAAAATAAAGAAATTCCTAAAGATGGTATATCCCTCATTTAAGAATTTCCTACCAAAGATGGCAATACCTAGATCTATTCTTGCTTGTTACGCCTAGCTAGGGGCGTTAATCGATAGCGCTTGTTGGGAGGAAACCCAATTTTATTTTTATTCCTTGCTTTTTGCTCCTGTTTAGTAATAAATAATTTATCTAGCCTCTGTTTTGGTTGTGTTTTTGTGTTTAATTAGTGTTTGTGCCAAGTAGAGCCGTTGGGAATACTTGGGGAAAGTCTTGTTGAACTTGCTGTAAAAAAACAGAAACTTTAGCGCTCACGAGAACTACTTCCATTTTTATTTGGAGAGTGATATTTAGTTAATTCTTTTTGAAGATGATTAATAGATAAATTCCTCACGTCCAGAAATTTATTTTATAATTTTTGGGGGTTCCAGATCTTGCGATAGCTACAGATTACTACAGACTGTTCTGTTTTTGACAGATTCTGTTTTTCGTGTGTTGTTTGCTTATTTTGATGAATCTATGGCTAGTAAAATAGTTTATAAACCATAGAGAAGTTGGAATACAGTAGGTATAACACCAATATAAATAAAGAATGAGTTCATTACAGTAACTTGAAGTGGTCTTTTGTTTTCTTTCGCTAACGGAGCTCACGAGATTTTCTACTTTAAGTTTTGTGTTGTGAAGTTTTCAAGTTTTGGGTAAAGATTTGATGGATTATGGACAAGAGTGGCAAGAGCCTAAGCTTGGTGATGCCCGTGGCAGCCCCAAGATAATCTAAGTACACCTAAAAGCCAAAGCTTGGGGATGCCCGGAAGGCATCCCCTCTTTCGTCTACTTCTATCGGTAACTTTACTTGGAGCTATATTTTTATTCGCCACATGATATGTGTTTTGCTTGGAGCGTCTTGCATTATTTGAGTCTTTGCTTGTTAGTTTACCACAATCATCCTTGCTGTACACACCTTTTGAGAGAGCCATATATGATTTGGAATTTGTTAGAATACTCTATGTGCTTCGCTTATATCTTTTGAGTTATATAATTTTGCTCTAGTACTTCACTTATATCTTTTAGAGCACAGTGGTGGATTTGTTTTATAGAAACTATTTATCCCTCATGCTTCACTTAGATTATTTTGAGATTCTTAAATAGCATGGTAATTTGCTTTAAATCCTAATATGCTTGGTATACAAGATTAATAATAAAAACTTTCTTATGAGTGTGTTGAATACTATGATAAGTTTGATACTTGATAATTGTTTTGAGATATAAAGATGGTGATATTAAATTTGTGCTAGTTGAGTAGTTGTGAATTTGAGAAATACTTGTGTTGAAGCTTGTGATTCCCGTAGCATGCACGTATGGTGAACCGTTATGTGATGAAGTCGGAGCATGATTTATTTTTTGATTGCCATCCTTATGAGTGGCGGTCGGGGACGAGAGATGGTCTTTTTCTACCAATCTATCCCCGTAGGAGCATGCGTGTAATACTTTGCTTTGATGACTTGTAGATTTTTGCAATAAGTATATGAGTTCTTTATGACTAATGTTGAGTCCATGGATTATACGCACTCTCAACCTTCCACCTTTGCTAGCCTCTCTAATACCGCGCACCTTTTGCTGGTATCATACACCCACCATATACCTTCCTCAAAACAGCCACCATACGTACCTATTATGGCATTTCCATAGCCATTCCGAGATATATTGCCATGCAACTTTCCACCGTTCCGTTTATTATGACACACTCCATCATTGTCATATTGCTTAGCATGATCATGTAGTCGACATCGTATTTGTGGCAAAGCCACCATTCATAATTCTTTCATACATGTCACTCATTAGTCATTGCATATCCCGGCACACCGCCGGAGGCATTCATATAGAGTCATATTTTGTTCTAAGTATCGTGTTGTAATTGTTGAGTTGTAAGAAAAATAAAAGTGTGATGATCATCATTATTAGAGCATTGTCCCAGTGAGGAAAGGATGATGGAGACTATGATTCCCCCACAAGTCGGAATGAGACTCCGGACGAAAAATAAATAAAAGAGGCCAAAGAAGCCCAAATAAAAAAAAGAGAAAGAAAAGAGGCCATAAAAAAGAGAAAAGGCCCAAATAAAAAAAGAAAAAATGAGAGAAAAAGAGAGAAGGGACAATGTTACTATCCTTTTACCACACTTGTGCTTCAAAGTAGCATCATGATCTTCATAGTAGAGAGTCTCTCATGTTATCACTTTCATATACTAGTGGGAATCTTTCACTATAGAACTTGGCTTGTATATTCCAATGATGGGCTTCCTCAAAATTCCCTAGGTCTTCATGAGCAAGCAAGTTGGATGCACACCCACTTAGTTTCTTTTTGAGCTTTCATATACTTATAGCTCTAGTGCATCCGCGGCATGGCAATCCCTACTCACTCACATTGTTATCTATTGATGGGCATCTCCATAGCCCGTTGATATGCCTAGTTGATGTGAGACTATCTTCTCCCTTTTTGTCTTCTCCACAACCACCACTCTATTCCACCTATAGTGCTATATCCATGGCTCACGCTCATGTATTGCGTGAAGATTGCAAAAGTTTTGAGAATGTTAAAAGTATGAAACAATTGCTTGGCTTGTCATCAGGGTTGTGCATGATTTAAATATTTTGTGTGGTGAAGATAGAGCATAGCCAGACTATATGATTTTGTAGGGATAACTTTCTTTAGCCATGTTATTTTGAGAAGACATAATTTCTTTGTTAGTATGCTTGAAGTATTATTATTTTTATGTCAATATGAACTTTTGTCTTGAATCTTTCGGATCTGAATATTCATACCACAATTAAGAAGAATTACATAAAAATTATGCCAAGTAGCACTCTGCATCAAAAATTCTGTTTTTATCATTTACCTACTCGAGGACGAGCAGGAATTAAGCTTGGGGATGCTTGACACGTCTCCAACGTATCTATAATTTTTGATTGCTCCATGCTATATTATCTACTGTTTTGGACATTATTGGGCTTTATTATCCACTTTTATATTATTTTTGGGACTAACCTATTAATTGGAGGCCCAGCCCAGAATTGATGTTTTTTGCCTGTTTTAGGGTTTCAAAGAAAAGGAATATCAAACGGAGTCCAAACGGAATGAAACCTTCGGGAACGTGATTTTTAGGAAGATTGTGATCTGGGAGACTTGGACCCTACGTCAAGAAATAAAACAGGAGGCCACGAGGTAGGGGGGCGCTCCCACCCCCACCAGGCGCGCCCTCCACCCTCGTGGGCCCCATGTTGCTCCACCTACGTACTCCTTCCTCCTATATATATCCATGTACCCCCAAGCAATCAGATACAGAGCCAAAACCCTAATTTCACCGCCGTAACTTTCTATATCCACGAGATCCCATCTTGGGTCCTGTTCCGGAGCTCCGCCGGAGGGGGCATCGATCACGGAGGGCTTCTACATCAACACCATAGCCTCTCCGATGAAGTGTGAGTAGTTTACCTCAGACCTATGGGTCCATAGTTAGTAGCTAGATGGCTTCTTCTCTCTTTTTCGATGTAATCTTCTTTTTGCGGTGTGTTTGTTGGGACCGATGAATTGTGAGTTTATGATCAAGTCTATCTATGAATAACATTTGAATCTTCTCTGAATTCTTTTATGTATGATTGGTTATCTTTGCAAGTCTCTTCGAATAATCAGTTTGGTTTGGCCTACTAGATTGATCTTTCTTGCAATGGGAGAAGTTCTTAGCTTTGGGTTCAATCTTGCGGTGTCCTTTCCCGGTGACAGTAAGGGCAGCAAGGCACGTATTGTATTGTTGCCATCGAGGATAACAAGATGGGGTTTTCTTCATATTGCATGAGTCTATCCCTCTACATCATGTCATCTTGCTTAAGGCGTTACTCTGTTTTTAACTTAATACTCTAGATGCATGCTGGATAGCGATCGATGAGTGGAGTCATAGTAGTAGATGCAGGCAGGAGTCGGTCTACTTGTCTCGGACGTGATGCCTATATACGTGATCATACCTAGATATTCTCATAACTATGCTCGATTCTGTCAATTGCTCAACAGTAATTTGTTCACCCACCATAGAATACTTATGCTCTTGAGAGAAGCCACTAGTGAAACCTATGGCCCCCGGATCTATCTTTGTCATATTGATCTCCTACTACTTAGTTGTTTCCTTTGTTATTTATTTTTCCTTTATTTTACTTTGCATCTTTATCACAAAAATACCAAAAATATTATCTTATCATATCTACCAGATCTCACTCTCGTAAGTGGCCTTATAGGGATTGACAACCCCTATTTGCGTTGGTTGCGAGGATTTATTTGTTTTGTGCAGGTACGAGGGACTCGCACGTAGCCTCCTACTGGATTGATACCTTGGTTCTCAAAAACTAAGGGAAATACTTACGCTACTTTGCTGCATCATCCCTTCCTCTCCAATGAAGTGTGAGTAGTTTACCTCAAACCTTCGGGTCCATAGTTAGTAGCTAGATGGCTTCTTCTCTCTTTTTGGATCTCAATATAGAGTTCTCCCCCTCTCTTGTGGAGAACTATTTGATGTAATCTTCTTTTTGCGGTGTGTTTGTTGACACCGATGAATTGTGGGTTTATGATCAAGACTATCTATGAATAATATTTGAATCTTCTCTGAATTCTTTTACATATGATTGGTTATCTTTGCAAGTCTCTTCAGATTATCAGTTTGGTTTGGCCTACTAGATTGATCTTTCTTGCAATGGGAGAAGTGCTTAGCTTTGGGTTCAATCTTGCGGTGTCCTTTCCCGGTGACAGTAAGGGCAGCAAGGCACATATTTTATTGTTGGCATCGAGGATAACAAGATGGGGTTTTCTTCATATTGCATGAGTCTATCTCTCTACATCATGTCATCTTGCTTAAGGCGTTACTCTGTTTTCATGAACTTAATACTCTAGATGCATGCTGGATAGCGTTCGATGAGTGGAGTAATAGTAGTAGATGCAGGGAGGAGTCGGTCTACTTGTCTCGGACGTGATGCCTATATACGTGATCATACCTAGATATTCTCATAACTATGCTCGATTCTGTCAATTGCTCAACAGTAATTTGTTCACCCACCATAGAATACTTATGCTCTTGAGAGAAGCCACTAGTGAAACCTATGGCCCCCGGATCTATCTTTGTCATATTGATCTCCTACTACTTAGTTGTTTCCTTTGTTATTTATTTTTCCTTTATTTTACTTTGCATCTTTATCACAAAAATACCAAAAATATTATCTTATCATATCTACCAGATCTCACTCTCGTAAGTGGCCTTATAGGGATTGACAACCCCTATTTGCGTTGGTTGCGAGGATTTATTTGTTTTGTGCAGGTACGAGGGACTCGCACGTAGCCTCCTACTGGATTGATACCTTGGTTCTCAAAAACTAAGGGAAATACTTACGCTACTTTGCTGCATCATCCCTTCCTCTTCGGGGAAAACCAACGCTGTGCTCAAGAGGTAGCAGAGAACAGCGGAGGCTGCTCGCCTCCATGCTGTAGCCCTTTAGGCAGTTGCTGATGCATCTCAATACAACCCCAACTACAACTTTGGATATCCACCAGGCCAGTGGTCGTAGACCAACTTAGGCCAAAAGCCTAAGCATGGGGGAGTATGTATTTCTCACCGATATTACATTCATGTTCACGCACTCATTCCAGTTGTCGGTGTTCATACTTTTTTATTGTATTATCCATGCTAGTTTATTTCTTTTCCCCGCTTTCTTCTTGTGTGTTTGATATACCTTAAGAAAAACCAACAAAAAATAGTTGTAGTTAGTTTACTTTCTATGCATGCTTAGTAGTAATATTGAAAGAAAACCCAAAAAGATTTCTCGTTCTTCTTTCTCTTGTTGGGAGTTTTCCCGTTTAAATTTCTTTTCTCGTTCTTGTTTTATTTTCTTCTGAAAAAGAAAAACTCCAAAAACATTTCAGTGTGTTTCTTTGAAATTATTTTCTTTTCCTTGGGGGTCGAGAGGAGAATACCACGATGAAAATGTTGAGTGGCTCTCATATGCATTATTGTTGATCTAACAAAGAGTCCATATTACCTTGTCTTCTCCTTTGAATAAATGCTGCAGATTCCAGCTTAGTCCAATGCATGTGCACTATTATTATGTATCCACAGCATTCGGTCGTGCAAATGAAAGGCAATAATGACGATATATGATGAAATGATTGAGATGAGGAAAAGCTAGTATGAACTCGACCTATCTTGTTTTTGTAAATATGATTATTTCATCGTTCTTGATTCAGCCAATTATGAATGAAACATGTTTGCAATGACAATTAGAGATTATAGTTACTCATGCCATGCTTAATTAGCTAGGAGTTTTTAATGGTTTACCTTGCGTGCCAACATGCTATTAAAATGGTTGTGATGTGGTATGATAGGATGGTATCCTCCTTTGAATGATTCAAGTGGCTTGACTTGGCACATATTCACGCATGTAGTTGAAACAAAATCAACATGGCCTCCACGATATTTATGTTCATGGTGATTTATATCCTACTCATGCTTGCACTCAATGTTGGTTAGTCTCAATGCATGTTTATGACTGTTGTCGCTCTCTAGTTAGTCGCTTCCCAGTCTCTTTCTAGCCTTCACTTGTACTAAGCGGGAATACTGCTTGTGCATCCACTTCCATAAACCCCAAAGCTGTTCCATATGAGTCCACCATACCTTCTTATGTGCGGTATTTTTCCTGCCATTCCAAGTAAATTTGCATGTGTCTAAACCTTAAAATAATAATCTGTTTTGTATGCTCGAATAGCTCATATATCAACTAGGGCTGTCAATATCTTCCATGCTAGGTGGGTTATTCTCATGATGAGTGGACTCCTCTCATCATTCACGAGAAAATGGCCAGTAACTAGGATGCCCAGTCCCTTCCTCAAAGCAAATCAAATCAAAGTAATTGCAAACAAAACTCCCTCAGGATTGTTGTTAGTTGTATGGTACCCGTTGTTTTGGACCAACCGTGGAGTATGTTTGTTGGTGGTGGGGGACTATAAACTTTACCATTCTGTTTGGGAACCGCCTATAATGTATGTAGCATGGAAGATACTGAGATTTCTTAGTTGCTATGTTGACAATGAAAGCATACCGCTCAAAATATTATTTATCTCTATTTCAAAACCCGAGCTCTGTCACCTCTGCAAATCCCTACTTTCCTCTGTGAAGGGCCTATCTATTTACTTTTATTGCTGAGTCATCATCCTCTTATAAAAAGCACCAGTTAGAGAGCACAACTGTCATTTGTATGCATTGTTATTAATTTATATTGAGTATGACTGTGACTGGATCTCTTTTACCATGAATTACAATGTCTAGTCAGTCCTTGATCTTCAGGCGGGCTCTGCATTTATGTTTTGTGGTCTTAGAATGGCTAGCGAGATATCATCTTGTTATATCATATAATGATTGTTTTGAGAAAGTGTTGTCATCCGAGATTTATTATTATTGCTCGCTGGTTGATTATGCCATCGATATGAGTAAACGTGAAACTTGAATGATGGCTTTACATATTTGCAACAACAAGATCAAACAAAGTTTGTAAAAGTTTTTCTTTATCACTCTCAGTTTGTCAACTGAATTGCTTGAGGACAAGCACTGGGTTAAGCTTAGGGGAGTTGATACGTCTTCGTCGTATCTACTTTCCCAAACTCCCTGGCCCTTGTTTTGGACTCTAACTTGCATGATTTGAATGGAACTAACCCAGACTGACGCTGTTTTCAGCTGAATTGCCATGGTGTTATTTTTGTGCAGAATAAAAAGTTCTCAGAATGACCTGAAACTTCACGGAGATAAGTTTTGGAATTAATAAAAAATATTGGTGAAAGAAACAAGTGAAGGGGGCCCACACCCTGGCCACAAGGGTGGGGGGCACGCCCACCCCCTGGAGCGCGCCACCCGACCTTGTGGGCCCCCTGAAGCTCCACCGACCTCAACTCCAACTCCATATATTCTCTTTCAGGGAGAAAAAAATCAGAGAGAAGGATTCATCGTGTTTTACGATACGGAGCCGCCCCAAGCCCTTTTCTTCCTGTGGGGGAGATCTGGAGTCCGTTTTGGGCTCCGAAGAGGGGAATCCATCACCATCACCATCGTCATCATCAACCATCCTCCATCACCAATTTCATGATTCTCACCGTCGTGCGTGAGTAATTCCATCGTAGTCTTGCTGGACCGTGATGGGTTGGATGAGATCTACCATGGAATCGAGTTAGTTTTGTTAGGGTTTGATCCTTAGTATCCACTATGTTCTAAGATTGATGTTGCTATGACTTTGCTATGTCTAATGCTTTTCACTAGGGACCGAGTGCCATGATTTCAGATCTGAACCTATTATGTTTTCATGAATATATTTGTGTTCTTGGTCCGATATTGCAAGATATAGTTACCTACTACGTGTTATGATCCGGCAACCCCGGAGTGACAATAGTCGGGTGAAGGAAATATGCCCTAGAGGCGATAATAAAGTTGATTATTTATATTTCCTTATATCATGCTAAATGTTTATTATTCTTCTAGAATTGTATTAACTGGAAACTTAATGCATGTGTGAATACATAGACAAACAGAGTGTCCCTAGTATGCCTCTACTTGACTAGCTCGTTAATCAAAGATGGTTATGTTTCCGAGCCATAGACATGTGTTGTCATTTGATGAACAGGATCACATCATTAGAGAATGATGTGATGGACAAGACCCATTTGTTAGCTTAGCATTATGATCGTTTAGTTTTATTGCTATTGCTTTCTTCATGACTTATACATGTTCCTCTGACTATGAGATTATGCAACCCCCGAATACCGAAGGAACGTCTTGTGTTCTATCAAACTTCATAACGTAACAAGGTGATTATAAAGATGCTCTATAGGTGTCTCCAATGGTGTTTGTTGAGTTGGCATAGATCAAGATTAGGATTTGTCACTCCGTGTATCGGAGAGGTATCTCTGGGCCCTCTCGGTAATGCACATCACCATGAGCCTTGCAAGCAATGTGTCTAATGAGTTAGCCATGGGATGATGCATTGCGGAACAAGTAAAGAGACTTGCCGGTAACGAGATTGAACTAGGTATGATGATACTCACAATCGAATCCCGCAAGTAACATACCGATGACAAAGGGAACAATGTATGTTGTTATGCGCTTTGACTGATAAAGATCTTCGTAGAATATGTAGGAGCCAATATGAGCATCCAGGTTCCGCTATTGGTTATTGACCGGAGATGTGTCTCGGTCATGTCTACATAGTTCTCGAACCCGTAGGGTTCGCACGCTTAATGTTCGATGATGATTTGTATTATGAGTTATGTGATTTGATGAACCGAAGATTGTTTTGAGTCCCGGATGAGATCACGGACATAACGAGGAGTCCTGAAATGGTCGAGACAAAAAGATTGATATATTGGAAGGTTGTGTTTGGACACCGGAATGGTTTCGGAAAGGTTCGGGCATTTTTCGGAGTACCGGGGGTTACCGGAACCCCTCAGGGAGTTAATGGGCCTTCATGGGCCCTAGTGGAGTGAGGAGGCGGCGGCCAGGTGGTGGCGTCCCGTCCCCCAAGCCCAATCTGAATTGGACTAGGGTTGGGGGGTCGGCCCCCTTTCCTTCTCTTCTCCTCCTCCTTCCCTCCTTCTCCTAGTGGGAATAGGAAAGGGGGGGAATCCTACTTGGACCGGGAGTCCAAGTAGGACTCCCCCCATGGCGCGCCCCCCTTGGGCCGACCACCTCTCCTCCCCCTGTATATACGTGGGAGGGGGCACCCCAAAGGCACATGAAGTCTTCTCTTAGCCATGTGCGGGGCCCCCTCCATAGTTACACACCTCAGTCATATCGTCGTAGTGCTTAGGCGAAGCTCTGCGCCGGTAACTTCATCATCACCGTCGCCATGCCATCGTGCTGACGGAACTCTCCTGTGTCCTCAACTGGATCAAGAGATCAAGGGACGTCATTGAGCTGAACGTGTGCTAAACACGGAGGTGCCGTACGTACGGTGCTTGGATCGGTTGGATCGCGAAGACGTTCGACTACATCAACCGCGTTACTAAACGCTTCCGCTTGGTCTACGAGGGTACGTGGACATACTCTCCCCTTTCGTTGCTATGCATCACCTAGATAGATCTTGCGTGATCGTAGGAATTTTTTTGAAATACTATGTTCCCCAACAGTGGCATTCGAGCCAGGTCTATGCGTAGATGTTATATGCACGAGTAGAACACAAAGAGTTGTGGGCGATAATAGTCGTACTGCCTACCAGCAACGTCTTAATTTGATTCGGCGATATTGTTGGATGAAGCGTCCCGGACCGACATTACATGACCGTGTTCAAGAGACTGGTTCTACCGACGTGCTTCGCACACAGGTGGCTAGTGGGTGTCTGTTTCTCCAACTTTAGTTCAATCGAGTTTGACTATGCCCGGTCCTTGTTGAAGGTTAAAACAACACACTTGATGAAAAATCGTTGTGGTTTTGATGCGTAGGTAAGAACGGTTCTTGCTAGAAGCCCGTAGCAGTCTTGTAAAACTTGTAGAAAACAAAGTAGAGGACGTCTAACTTGTTTTTGTAGGGCATGTTGTGATGTGATATGGTCAAGACGTGATGATACATAAATTGTTGTATGAGATGATCATGTTTTGTAACAGTTATCGGCAACTGGAAGGAGCCATATGGTTGTCGCTTTATTGTATGAAATGCAATCGCCATGTAATTGCTTTACTTTATCACTAAGCAGTAGCGATAGTCATAGAAGCAATAGTTGGCGAGACGACAACGATGCTACGATGGAGATCAAGGTGTCAAGCCAGTGACGATGGTGATCATAACGGTGCTTCGGAGATGGAGATCACAAGCACAAGATGATGATGGCCATATCATATCACTTATATTGATTGCATGTGATGTTTATCTTTTATGCATCTTATCTTGCTTTGATTGACGGTAGCATTATAATATGATCTCTCACTAAATTTCAAGATAAAAGTGTTCTCCCTGAGTATGCACCGTTGTCAAAGTTCGTCGTGCCCAGACACCATGTGATGATCGGGTGTGATAAGCTCTATGTTCACATACAATGGGTGCAAGCCAGTTTTGCACACGCAGAATACTCGGATTAAACTTGACGAGCCTAGCATATGCAGATATGGCCTCGGAACACTGAGACCGAAAGGTCGAACGTGAATCATATAGTAGATATGCTCAACATAGTGATGTTCATCATTGAAAACTACTCCATCTCACGTGATGATCGGACATGGTTTAGTTGATATGGATCACATGATCATTTGATGACTAGAGAGATGTCTATCTAAGTGGGAGTTCTTATGTAATATGATTAATTGAACTTTAATTTGTCATGAACTTAGTACCTGATAGTATTTTGCATGCCTATGTTGTTGTAGATCAATGTCCCGTGCTACCGTTCCTTTTATTTTTAATGCATTCCTAGAGAAAGCTAAGTTGAAAGATGATGGTAGAAATTACACGGACTGGGTCCGTAACTTAAGATTATCCTCATTGTTGCATGGAAGAATTACATCCTGGAAGCACCGCTAGGTGCAAAACCCGCTGCAGGAGCAACTCTAGATGTTAAGAACGTCTGGCAGAGCAAAGCTGATGACTACTCGATAGGTCAGTGTGACATGCTTTACGGCTTAGAATCGGGACTCAACGATGTTTTGAATGTCATGGAGCATATCAGATGTTCCATGAGTTGAAGTTAATATTTCAAGCAAATGCCTGGATTGAGAGATATGAAGTCTCCAATAAGTTCTACAGATGCAAGATGGAGGAGAATAGTTCTGTGAGTGAACATATACTCAGAATGTTTGGGTACCACAACCACTTGACTCAACTGGGAGTTAATCTTCCTGATGATAGTGTCATTGATAGAGTTCTTCAATCACTGCCACCAAGCTACAAAAGCTTCATGATGAACTATAGTATGCAAGGGATGGATACGACAATTCCCGAACTCTTCGCAATGCTAAAAGCTGCAGAGGTAGAAATCAAGATGGAGCATCAAGTGTTGATGGTTAACAAGACCGCTAGTTCCAAGAAGAAGGGCAAAGGGAAGAAGGGGAACTTCAAAAAGAACGGCAAGCAAGTTGCTGCTCAAGTGAAGAAGCCCAAGTCTGGACCTAAGCCTGAGACTGAATGCTTCTACTGCAAAGGGTCTGGTCACTAGAAGCGGAATTGCCCCAAGTATTTGGCGGAAAAGAAGGATGGCAAAGTGAAAGGTATATTTGATATACATGTTATTGATGTGTACCTTACTAATGCTCATAGTAGCGCCTGGGTATTTGATACTGGTTCTGTTGCTCATATTTGCAACTCAAAACAGGGGCTATGGATTAAATGGAGATTGGCTAAGGACGAGGTGACATGCGCGTCGGAAATGGTTACAAGGTCGATGTGATCGCCGTCGGCACGCTACCTCCACATCTACCTTTAGGATTAGTTTTAGACCTGAATAATTGTTATTTGGTGCCAGCGTTAAGCATGAACATTATATCTTGATCTTGTTTGATGCGAGACGGTTATTCATTTAAATCAGAGAATAATGGTTGTTCTATTTATATGAGTAATATCTTTTATGGTCATGCACCATTGATGAGTGGTCTATTTTTATTAAATCTCGATAGTAGTGATACACATATTCATAGTATTGAAGCCGAAAGATACAAGTTTAATAATGATAGTGCAACTTCTTTGTGGCACTGCTGTTTAGGTCATATTGGTGTAAAGCGCATGAAGAAACTCCATGGTGATGGACTTTTGGAATCACTTGATTATGGATCACTTGATGGTTGCGAACCATGCCTCATGGGCAAGATGACTAAGACTCCATTCTCCGGAACAATGGAGCGAGCAACAGACTTGTTGGAAATAATACATACTGATGTATGCGGTCCGATGAGTGTTGAGGCTCGCGGCGAGTATCGTTATTTTCTGACCTTCACAGATGATTTGAGCAGATATGGGTATATCTACTTGATGAAACATAAGTCTGAAACATCTGAAAAGTTGAAAGAATTTCAGAGTGACATCGAAAATCATCGTAACAAGAAAATAAAGTTTCTACGATCAGATCGTGGATGTGAATATTTGAGTTATGAGTTTGGTCTTCATTTGAAACAATGTGGAATAGTTTCGCAACTCATGCCACCTGGAACACCATAGCGAAATGGTGTGTCCGAACGTCATAACCGCACTTTATTAGATATGGTGCGATCTATGATGTCTCTTACTGATTTACCGCTATTGTTTTGGGGTTATGCTTTAGAGACGGCTGCATTCACGTTAAATAGGGCACCATCTAAATCCGTCGAGACGACACCATATAAACTATGGTTTGGCAAGAAACCCAAGTTGTCGTTTTTTAAAATTTGGGGCTGCGATGCTTACGTGAAAAAGCTTCAACCTGATAAGCTCGAACCCAAATCAGAGAAATGTGTCTTCATAGGATACCCAAAGGAAACTGTTGGGTACACCTTCTATCACAGATCCGAAGGCAAAATATGCGTTGCTAAGAATGGATCCTTTCTAGATAAGGAGTTTCTCTTGAAAGAAGTGAGTGGGAGGAAAGTAGAACTTGATGAGGTAATTGTACCTTCTCCCTTATTGGAAAGTAGTTCATCACAGAAATCAGTTCTAGTGATTCCAACACCAATTAGTCAGGAAGCTAATGATGATGATCGTGAAACTTTGGATCAAGTTACTACCGAACCTCGTAGGTCAACCAGAGTACGATCCGCACCAGAGTGGTATGGTAATCATGTTCTGGAGGGCATGCTACTTGACCATGACGAACCTACAAACTATGAGGAAGCAATGATGATCCCAGATTCCGTTAAATGGCTTGAGGCCATGAAATCTGATATGGGATCCATGTACGAGAGTGTGGAACTTGGTTGACTTGCCCTATGATCGGCAAGCAATAGAGAACAAATGGATCTTCAAAAGAAGACTGACGCTGATGGTAATGCTACAGTCTACAAAGCTCGACTTGTTGCGAAAGGTTTTTGACAAGTTCAAGGAGTTGACTACGATGAGACCTTCTCACCCGTAGAAATTCTTAAGTCTGTCAGAATCATGTTAGCAATTGCCGCATTTTATGATTATGAAATCTGGCAAATGGATGTCATAACTGCATTCCTTAATGGATATCTTAAAGAAGAGTTGTATATGATGCAACCAGAAGGTTTTGTGAATCCAAAAGGTGCTAACAAAGTGTGCAAGCTCCAGCGATCCATTTATGGACAGGTGCAAGCCTCTCGGAGTTGGAATATATGCTTTGATAGTGTGATCAAAGCATATGGTTTTATACAGACTTTTGGAGAAGCCTATATTTACAAGAAAGTGAGTTGGAGCTTTGTAGCATTTCTGATATTATATGTGGATGACATATTTGTTGATAGGAAATGATACTGAATTTCTGAATAGCATAAAAGGATACTTGAATAAGAATTTTTCAATGGAAGACCTCGATGAAGCTACTTATATATTAGGCATCAAGATCTATAGAGATAGATCAAGATGCTTAATTGGACTTTCACAAAGCACATTCCTTGATAAAGTTTTGAAGAACTTCAAAATGGATCAAGCAAAGAAAGGGTTCTTGCCTGTGTTACAAGGTGTGAAGTTGAGTCAGACTCAATGCCCGACCACTACAGAAGATAGAAAGAAAATGAAAATCATTCCATATGCCTCAGCCATAGGTTCTATCATGTATGCAATGCGGTGTACCAGACCTGATGTGTGCCTTGCTATTAGTTTAGCAGGGAGCTACCAAAGTAATCCAGGAGTGGATCACTGGACAACGGTCAAGAACATCCTGAAATACCTGAAAAGGACTAAGGATATGTTTCTCGTTTATGGAGGTGACAAAGAACTCATCGTAAACGGTTACGTTGATGCAAGCTTTGACACTGATCCGGATGACTCTAAGTCATAAACCGGATACGTATTTATACTGAATGGTGGAGCTGTCAGTTGGTGCAGTTCCAAGCAGAGCCTCGTGGCGGGATCTACGTGTGAAGCGGAGTACATAGCTTCTTTGGGAAGCAGCAAATGAAGGAGTCTGGATGAAGTTCATATCCGATCTAGGTGTCATACCTAGTGCATCGGGTCCAATGAAAATCTTTTGTGACAATACTGGTGCAATTGCCTTTTCAAAGGAATCCATATTTCACAAGAGAACCAAGCACATTAAGAGACGTTTCAATTCCATCCGCTATCAAGTCAAGGAGGGAGACATAGAGATTTGCAAGATACACACAGATATGAATGTTGCAGACCCGTTGACTAAGCATCTCTCACGAGCAAAACATGATCAGCACCAAGACTCCATGAGTGTTAGAATCATTACTATGTAATCTAGATTATTGACTCTAGTGCAAGTGGGAGACTGAAGGAAATATGCCCTAGAGGCAATAATAAAGTTGATTATTTATATTTCCTTATATCATGATAAATGTTTATTATTCATGCTAGAATTGTATTAACCGGAAACTTAATGCATGTGTGAATACATAGACAAACATAGTGTCCCTAGTATGCCTCTACTTGACTAGCAAATACAACTATATAAGGTCCGAACTTATCACAAGCAAATACAACTGCTAAAAATTCCTTTTAGTAGTAGCATAATTTCTTTGGGCACTGTCTAGAGTTTTACTAGCATATTGGATAACATTTAATTTCTTATCAACTCTTTGTCCTAGAACAACTCCTATAGCATAATCACTAGCATCACACATAATTTCAAATGGTAAATTCCAATCAGGAGGCTGAACAATAGGTGCAGAAATCAAAGCTTTCTTAAGTATTTCAAATGCTTCTACACAATCATCATCAAAGAAAAAATGAACATCTTTTTGTAAGAGATTAGTCAGAGGACTAGAAATTTTAGAGAAGTCCTTAATGAACCTCCTATAAAAACCAACATGACCAACGAAACTTCTTATACCTTTAATGTCCTTAGGACACGACATCTTTTCAATAGCATCAACCTTAGCTTTACCAACTTCAGTACCTCTTTCAAAAAATTTATGCCCCAAGACAATACCTTCATTAATCATAAAGTGGCAGTTCTCCCAATTCAAGACAAGATTAGTTTCTTCACATCTCTGCAAAACTCGATCAAGGTTGCTTAAGCAATCATCAAAAGAAGTTCCATATACAGAAAAATCATCGATGAATACCTCAATAGTCTTTTCACAGAAGTCAAAGAATATAGTAGTCATACATCTTTGAAAGGTAGCAGGTGCATTGCATAAACCAAAAGGCATACGTCTATAAGCAAAGGTACCGAAAGGACAAGTAAAAGTGGTCTTTTCTTGATCCTCTTTTGGCACATGTATTTGAGAGAAACCAGAATAACCATCAAGAAAGCAAAATTGTGTATGTTTGGATAGTCTTTCTAGCATTTGATCAATAAAAGGTAAAGGGTAATGATCCTTTTTAGTAGCTTTATTTAATTTGCGGAAATCAATTACCATTCTATAGCCCGTAACAATTCTTTGTGGGGTCAATTCATCTTTATCATTAGGAACAACAGTAACACCTTCCTTCTTAGGGACACAATGGACAGGACTTACCCACTGACTATCAGCAACGGGATAAATTATACCTGCCTCCAGAAGCTTTAGTATTTCTTTTCTTACCACTTCTTTCATCTTAGGATTTAACCGTCATTGGTGATCAATAACCGATTTCGTGTCTTTCTCCAATTTTATGTTGTGTTGGCATAGAGTGGGACTAATGCCCTTAAGATCATCAAGATATATCCATAGCAGCACGGTGCTTGTTCAGAGTTTTCAATAATTTCTTTTCTTCATATTCTGAAAGGTTAGCACTAATAATAATAGGATATATCTTTTTCTCATCAAGATAAGCATATTTAAGAGTATCAGGTAAAGGTTTAAGCTCAAACACGGGATCACCCTTGGGTGGAGGAGGATCTCCTTGGATTTCAACAGGCAAGTTGTGTTTCAAAATAGGTCCTTGTTTAACGAATACTTCATCTATTTCCCTTCTTTCATTCATAAACATATCATTTTCATGGTCTAGCAAATATTGTTCTAAAGGATCACTAGGAGGCATGGCAATAGAAGCAAGACCAATAATTTCATCTTTACTAGGCAATTCTTTATCATGGGGTTGTCTACGAAATTCAGCAAAATTAAACTCATGAGACATATCCCCCAAACCAATAGTAACAACATCCTTTTTGCAATCTATCCTAGCATTAACAGTATTCAAGAAGGGTCTACCAAATATAAAGGGACAAAAGTTATCTTGTGGGGAACCAAGAACAAGAAAATCAGCAGGATATTTAACTTTCCCACACAAGACCTCAACATCTGTAACAATCCCAACTGGTGAAATAGTGTCTCTATTGGCAAGCTTAATAATAACATCAATTTCCTCTATCTCAGAAGGTGCAATATCATGCATAATTTCTTTGTATAAGGAATAAGGTATTGCACTTGCACTAGCACCCATATCACATAAGCCATGACAGAAATGATCTCCTATTTTAACAAAAATAATAGGCATGCCTACAACAGGTCTATGCTTATTTTTAGTATCGGGTCTAGCAATTCTAGCAGCTTCATCACAGAAGTAAATAACATGCCCATCAATATTATCAACCAAGAGATCTTTAACCATATCAATACTAGGTTGAACTTTAACTTGCTTAGAGGGTTTAGGTGTTCTAGTATTACTCTTAAAAACCATAGTTGAAGCTTTAGCATGATCCTTTATTCTGACAGGGAAAGGTGGTTTCTCAATATAAGTAGTAGGAACAACCGAATCATTATAAGTGATAGTCTTTTCTTCAACTTTAATAGGTGCGACTACTTTTACTTCAATGGAAGGATTATATTTAAACCACTTCTCCTTGGGGAGATCAACATGAGTAGGAAAGGATTCACAAAAAGAAGCTACTATCTCAGAGTCAAGTCCATATTTAGTGCTAAATTCACAGAAAACATCGGTATCCATAAAAGATTTGACACAATCAAACTTAGGTGTTATACCTGACTCCTTACCTTCGTCGAGATCCCAATCATCAGAGTTGCGTTTAATTCTTTCCAATAAATCCCATTTGAATTCAATAGTCTTCATCATAAAAGATCCAGTACAAGAAGATCGAGCATGGAGCGATTACCGAGAGAAAGCCGAGGATAATTTTTTTAATAATAATTTCTCTTGAGAGCTCATGATTGGGGCATGAATATAACATTGAATTAAGCCTCCACAAGCTTGAGCGATGCTTTCTCCTTTGCGAGGCCAAAAATTATGTATATAACTACGATCACGATGAACAAGCTGCATAGGATAAAACTTCTGATGAAATTCCAATTTCAATCGGTTGTAGTTCCATGATCCCATATCATCACATAGCCTAAACCATGTCAATGCCTTTCCCTTAAAAGATAAATGGAAGACCTTCTTATTGATAACATCCTCGGGCATACATGCAAGCTTAAATAGTCCACAAACTTCATCCACATAGATTAGGTGCAAATCGGGATGCAGTGTTCCATCTCCTGTAAAAGGATTAGCTAGCAGTTTCTCTGTCATGCCCGAAGGAATTTCAAAGTAAACATTTTCAGTAGGTTCAGTAGGTTGAGGAGCAACTCTTTGCTCTACTGGTCGGGGTGAAGATACCCCGAACAAGCCCCTCAAAGGATTATGTTCCATAGTAACAAGTGACAGTAAATTTCAGCACACTATATAAATTTTTCCTTACCAAATTCCACCTAACAAAGGCGCTTCACTCCCTGGCAATGGCGCCAGAAAAGAGTCTTGATAACCCACAAGTATAGCAGATCTATCGTAGTCCTTTAGATAAGTAAGAGTGTCGAACCCAACGAGGAGCAGAAGGAAATGATAAGCAGTTTTCAGTAAGGTATTCTCTACAAGCACTGAAATTATCGCTAATAGATAGTTTTGTGATAAGTTATTTGTAACGGGTAACAAGTAATGAAAGTAAATAAGGTGCAGCAATATGGCCCAATCCTTTTTGTAGCAAAGGACAAGCCTGGAAAAACTCTTATATAAAGGAAAACTCTCCCGAGGACACATGGGAATTATCGTCAAGCTAGTTTTCACCACGCTCATATGATTCGCGTTCGGTACTTTGATAATGTGATATGTGGGTGGACCGGTGCTTGGGTTCTGCCCTTCCTTGGACAAGCATCCCACTTATGATTAACCCCTCTTGCAAGCATCCACAACTACAAAAGAAGTATTAAGGTAAACCTAACCATAGCATGAAACATATGGATCCAAATCAGCCCCTTACGAAGCAACTCATAAACTAGGGTTTAAGCTTCTGCCACTCTAGCAACCCATCATCTACTTATTACTTACCAATGCCTTCCGCTAGGCCCAAACAATGGTGAAGTGTCATGTAGTCTATGTTCACATGACACCACTAGAGGAGAGACAACATACATCTCATCAAAATATCGAACGAATACAAAATTCACATGACTGCTTATAGCAAGACTTTTCTCATGTCCTCAGGAACAAACGTAACTACTCACAAATCATATTCATGTTCATAATCAGAGGGGTATTAATATGCATAAAGGATATGAACATATGATCTTCCACCGAATAAACAACCCAGCATCAACTACAAAGAGTAATCAACACTACTAGCAACCCACAGGTACCAATCTGAGGCTTTGGGACAAAGATTGGATACAAGAGATTAACTAGGGTTTGAGATGAGATGGTGCTGGTGAAGATGTTGATAGAGATTGACCACCTCTTGATGAGAGGATCAATGGTGATGACGATGGTGATGATTTCCCCCTCCCGGAGGGAAGTTTCCCCGGTAGAACAGCTCTGCCGGAGCCCTAGATTGGTTCTGCCTTGTGGCAGCGGAGTTTCGTCCTGTGACCTAGCTTATGATTCTTTCCAGGATAAAACTCATATAGCAGAAGATGGGCACCAGAGGCCTACTAGGGGGCCCACGAGGCAGGGGGCGCGCCCAGGGGGTAGGGCATGCCCCCACCCTCGTGGATGGTGGGTGGCCCCCCTCTGCTACTTCCTTCACCCAATATTTTTTATATATTCTGAAATGTGCTCCCGTGAAGTTTCAGGACTTTTGGAGTTGTGCAGAATAGGTCTCTAATATTTGATCCTTTTCCAGCCCATAATTCTAGCTGCCGGCATTCCCCCTCTTCATGTAAACCTTGTAAAATAAGAGAGAATAAGCACAAGTATTGTGACATAATGTGTAATAACATCCTATAATGCAATAAATGTCAATATAAAAGCATGATGCAAAATGGACGTATCATTGTTCCATGCTATTATATTATCTGTTTTGCATGTTTAATGGGCCTTAATATGCATTTTTATATTATTTTTGGGACTAACCTATTAACCGGAGGCCCAGTGCGAATTGATGTTTTTTTGCCTATTTCAGTGTTTCACAGAAAAGCAATATCAAACAGAATCTAAACGGAATGAAACCTTCGGGAGAATCTTTTTTTGGAACAAACACAATCCAGGAGACTTGGAGTGGAGGTCAAGGAAGCAACGAAGCGGCCACGAGGTAGGGCGGCGCTCCCCCCACCCTCATGGGCCCCTCGTAGCTCCACCGACCTATATATACTCGTATACCCTGAAAACATCCTGGAGAGCCATGAAACCACTTTTCCACCGCCACAACCTTCTCCGGCAATCTGCCGGAGGGGGATTCGATCACGGAGGGCTTCAATATCAACACCATAGCCTCTCCGATGATGTGTGAGTAGTTTACCACAGACCTTCGGGTCCATATTTATTAGCTAGATGGCTTATTCTCTCTCTTTGGATCTCAATACAAAGTTCTCCTCGATGTTCTTGGCGATCTATTCGATGTAATACTTTTTGCGGTGTGTTTGACGAGATCCGATGAATTGTGGGTTTATGATTAAGATTATCTATGAACAATATTTGATTCTTCTCTGGATTCTTATATGCATGATTTGATATCTTTGCAACTCTCTTCGAATTATTAGTTTGGTTTGGCCTACTAGATTGATCTTTCTTGCAATGGGAGAAGTGCTTAGCTTTGGGTTCAATCTTGCGGTGTCCTTTCCCAGTGACAGCAGGAGCAGCAAGGCACGTATTGTAATGTTGCCATCAAGGATAAAAAGATGGGGTTTATATCATATTGCTTGAGTTTATCCCTCCACATCATGTCATCTTGCCTAATGTGTTACTCTGTTCTTATGAACTTAATACTCTAGATGCATGCTGGATAGCGGTCGATGTGTGGAGTAATAGTAGTAGATGCAGAATCATTTCGGTCTACTTGACACGGACGTGATACCTATGTTCATGATCGTGCCTAGATATCATCGTAACTATGCGCTTTTCTATCAATTGCTCGGCAGTAATTTGTTCACCCACCATAATATATGCTATCTTGAGAGAAGCCACTAGTGAAACCTATGCCCCCGGGTCTACTTTACATCATATAAGTTTCCAATCTACAATTCTAGTTTACTATTTATTTTGCAATATTTACTTTTCGATCTATACAATAAAAATACCAAAAATATTTATCTTATTATCTTTATCAGATCTCACTTTTGCAAGTGGCCGTGAAGGGATTGACAACCCCTTTATCACGTTGGTTGCAAGGTTCTTATTTGTTTGTGCAGGTAATAGGTGACTTGCGTGTAGTCTCCTACTGGATTGATACCTTGGTTCTCAAAAATTGAGGGAAATACTTACGCTACTTTGCTGCATCACCCTTTCCTCTTCAAGGGAAAACCAACGCATGCTCAAGAGGTAGCACTTTCTTCATGACTTATTCATATTCCTCTGACTATGAGATTATGCAACCCCCGAATACTAGAGGAACACCTTGTGTGCTATCAAACGTCACAACGTAACTGGGTGATTATAAAGATGCTCTGCAGGTGTCTCCGATGTTGTTTGTTGAGTTGGCATAGATCGAGATTAGGATTTTTCACTCCGTGTATCAGAGAGGTATCTCTGGTCCCTCTTGGTAATGCACATCACCATGAGCCTTGCAAGCAATGTGTCTAATGAGTTAGCCACAGGATGATGCATTACGGAACGAGTAAAGAGACTTGCCGGTAACGAGATTGAACTAGGTATGATGATACTGACGATCAAATATTAGGCAAGTAACGTACCGATGACAAAGGGAACAATGTATGTTGTTATGCGGTTTGACCGATAAAGATCTTCGTAGAATATGTAGGAGCCAATATGAGCATCCAGGTTCCTCTATTGGTTATTGACCGGTGATGTGTCTTGGTCATGTCTACATAGTTCTCGAACCCGTAGGGTCCACACGCTTAACGTTCGATGACGATTTATATTATGAGTTATGTGATTTGATGAACCGAAGTTTGTTCGGAGTCCCGGGTGAGATAACGGACATAACGAGGAGTCTCTAAATGGTCGAGACATAAAGATTGATATATTGGAAGGTTGTGTTTGGACACCGGAATGGTTTCAGAAAGGTTCGGGCATTTTCCGGACTACCGGGGGTTACCGGAACCC